>NC_053501.1:3642352-3884756 GCF_905171775.1 Rana temporaria | reverse complement strand
GAACTGTGGCCAAGTTTAACCACTTCAGCCCCGGACCATTTGGCTGCCCAATGACCGGGCCACTTTTTGCGATTCGGCACTGCGTCGCTTTAACTGACAATTGCGTGGTCGTGCGACGTGGCTCCCAAACAAAATTGGCGTCCTTTTCCCCCCACAAATAGAGCTTTCTTTTGGTGGTATTTGATCACCTCCGCGGTTTTTATTTTTTGACGCTATAAACAAAAATAGAGCGACAATTTTGAAAAAAAAGCAACATTTTTTACTTTTTGCTATAATAAATATCCCCCAAAAATATATATATATAAAAATTGTTTTTTTTTTTACTAGTAATGGCGGCGATCAGTGATTTTTATTGTGACTGTGCGACATTATGGCGGACACATCGGACACTTATGACGCCATTTTGGGACTATTGTTATTTAACAGCGATCAGTGCTATAAAAATGCACTGATTACTGTAAAAATTACACTGGCAGGAAAGGGGTTAACCAGTAGGGGGCGCTAAAGGGGTTAAGTGTGTCCTAGGGAAGTGCTTCTAACTGTAAGGGGGATGGGCTGTGTGTGACACGACACTGATCACCGCTCCCGATGACAGGAAGCTGTGATCAGTGTCCTGTCACTAGGAAGACTGGGGAAATGCTTGTTTACAATAACATTTCCCTGTTCTTCCTCTCCGTGAGACGATCGCGGGTATCTCCGCGGACATCAAGTCCGCGGGACCCGCGGTCGGACTCACGGAGCTGGCAGCAGGCCCACAATGCCGCTTCTTAAAGGGGACGTACAGGTGATGAATGCTCTCCTTGCCCGGCTTGGTCAGTTTAGGTGGACGGCCATGTCTTGGTAGGTTTGCAGTTGTGCCATACTCTTTCCATTTTCCGATGATGGATTGAACAGAAGCTCTGTGAGATCTTCAAAGATTGGGAGATTTTTTTTTATAACCTAACCCTGCTTTATACTTCTCCGCAACTTTATCCCTGACCTGTCTGGTGTGTTCCTCGGCCTTCATGATGCTGTTTGTTCACTAAGGTTCTCTAACAAACCTCTGAGGACTTTACAGAACAGCTGTATTTATACTGAGATTAAATTACATACGGGTGGACATCCTTGTATTGTGCAGTACAGAATTTTCGTTTGTGTTCTGTACTTGTGGCCCCGAACCTCGTCATTTGGGTCCCCTGGAGGCTCTCGCGGCTCCTACCCGCATCGGAGGGGAAGGGGGGGGGTGAGAGAAAGGAAGGGGTAGAGTGAGTAGAAAAAAGTGAGATGTGGAGAATAAAGGGGGGGGGGTAAAGGAGAGAGACAGAGACTGGAGGAGGAAAAGAGATACAGCAAAAGGAATGGTGGATGGGGGAGGGGAAGAGAAGGAGAGGAAGAGAGACAGAAGGGGAAGGGGGGGGGGGGGAAAGGAGAGAGACGGAGACTGGAGGAGGAAAAGAGATTGGAAAGAGATACAGCGAAAGGCATGGTGGATGGGGGAGGGGAAGAGAAGGAGAGGAAGAGAGACAGAAGGGGGGGGGTGAGAGAAAGGAAGGGGTAGAGTGGGAAGAAAAAATTGAGATGTGGAAAATAAAGGGGGGGGGGGTTTAAGGGTATAGAAGGGGGGGGTTAAGGGTAGAGAAGGGGGGGGTGAAGACAGAGAGGGTAAGATAAGGAGAAAGGAGAAAGTAAAAGGAACGAGGGAAAGTAGAAAGAAAAGGATTATAGGAGGTGGGGGGGGGGGGGGAAGAGCAGAAGGGAGAGAGTCGGGTAGAGGAGGCGGTAAAGAAAGAGAGTAAAATCGGGTGAAAGGAGGAGAGAGGGAAGGAGAGAGGGAAGGAGAGAGGGAAGGAGAGAGGGAAGGAAAGAGGGAAGACAGCAGGGGAAGATTAGGGAGGGAGGCAAAGGTGAGCAGGGGAACTGGAGGGAGAGAAGAGAGAGGGAAGGGACTGGAGGGGGAGAGAGGGAAGGATGAGGGGGAAGCAGAGGTAGAGAGGAGGAATAGAAGGAAGGGTGAGAAGGGGGTTGCAGGGGGGAGCAGGGAGAGTTGGAAGGGTGGGAGTGGACAGAAAAGGGAGGGGGGATAAAGATGGAAGTGGGGGAGAGGGAGAGGGAAAGAGCAAGGGAAGGGTAAGGGGGGAATGGAGGGAGGAGGAAGAGAGAGAAGGGTGGAGGTAGGACAGGAGGGGGAGGGAAACAAGGGAGAGAATGAAGGGTAAGAGGTGGGACATGAGGGGGAGAGGAACGAGGGATAGAAGGGAGGAGGGGCATGAGGGGGAGAGGAACGAGGGAGAGAAAGGAGGGGGAGAGGAGGGACATGAGGGGGAGAGGAACGAGAGAGGGGGAGAGGAGAGACATGAGGGGGAGAGGAACAAGGGAGGGGGAGAGGAGGGACATGAGGGGGAGAGGAATGAGGGAGGGGCAGAGGAGGGACATGAGGGGGAGAGGAACGAGGAACAGAAGGAACATGAGGGGGAGAGGAACGAGGGAGGGAAGGGAGGGGGAGAGGAGGGACATGAGGGGGAGAGGAACGAGGGAGGGGGAGAGGAGGGACATGAGGGGGAGTGGAACGAGGGAGGGAAAGAAGGGGGAAGAGGGGGGACATAAGGGGGAGAGGAACGAAGGACAGAAGGAACATGAGAGGGAGAGGAATGAGGGGGGAAGGGAGGGGGAGAGGAGGGACATGAGGGGGAGAGGAACTAGGGGGGAAGGGAGGGGGAAATGAGGGACATGAGGGGGAGAGGAACGAGGGGGGAAGGGAGGGGGAAAGGAGGGACATGAGGGGGAAAGGAACGAGGGAGGGGGAGAGGAGGGACATGAGGGGGAGAGGAACGAGGGAGGAAAGGGAGGGGGAGAGGAGGGACATGGGGGAGAGGAGGGACATGAGGGGGAGAGGAACGAGGGGGGAGGAGGGACATGAGGGGGAAAGGAACGAGGGAGGGGGAGAGGAGGGACATGAGGGGGAAAGGAACGAGGGAGGGGGAGAGGAGGGACATGAGGGGGAGAGGAACGAGGGAGGGAAGGGAGGGGGAAGAGGAGGAACATGAGGGGGAGTGGAACTAGGAAGGGGGGGGGGGAGAGGAACGAGGGACAGAAGGAACATGAGGGGGAGAGGAATGAGGGGGGAAGGGAGGGGGAGAGGAGGGAACTGAGGGGAAGAAGAGGAACAGAAAGAACATAAGGGGGAGAGGAACGAGGGAGAGAAGGGGAGAGGAGAGACATGAGGGGGGGAGGAATGAGGGAGGGGAGAGGAGGGACATGAGGGGGAGAGAAACGAGGGAGAGAAGGGAGGGGAGAGGAACGAGGGAGGGAAGGGAGGGGGAGAGGGATGGATGAGGGGGAAGGGAAGGTAGAGGGGAGTGAGAGAAGGAAGGGTAAGGCCTTTTGCACACTGCAGCTTGAAAAAGCGCAGTACAGCTTTTTTTTGTTACTGAGCTAAAATACAGGCCATTATTTGTAATGTGCCTATGCACACAGGCGCGTAAACAAGCAACGTGCATTGTTCAGTAAAAAAATAAATCTGCAATTTTGGTCAGTGATTTATGCCTCATGCGCACAAATACATGCAAGCGCACACAAATATATTCAAGCGCACACAAATGTGCGCAAATGGGCATATTGTGCAGAACTAGAACGCGAGATTAAATAAGCGCTAAAATGCAGGGAAAGCATATATGTGAAAATGTACAAAAAAACGCGAAAAAAACACCTGAAATTACGTCTGAAAAATGAGATGCTCAAACAGGAGTATCATGTAAAAGAGGTCTAAGAAGGGGACTGCAGGGGGAAAGCAGGGAGAGTTAGAAGGGTGGGTGTGGACAGAAGGGGGAGGGGAGGGAGGGAAGAGAAACGAGAATAGAAGGGGGAGAGGCAAGGAAAGGGTAAGAGTGGTGGGAATGGAGAGAGGAGAAAGAGAGGAAAGGGTGGGGGGAGCACTGGAGGGAGCTAAGAAGGATGAGAGGGGGATGGGAAGGAGGCAGGAGAGAGGGAAGGGTGGATGGAGGACTGGAGGGAAGAGAGTCAAGGGAAGGGGAGGGAGGGAGAGAGGGAAGGGTGGATGGAGTACTGGAGGGATGGAGGGAAGGGTGGATGAACGACTGGAGGGAGAGAGGGAAGAGAGTGGAGGGAAGGGGAGGGAGAGAGGGAAGAAAGTCGAGGGAAGGGGAGGGAGAGAGGGAAGAGTGGATGAAGGACTGGAGGGAGAGAGGGAAGAGAGTGGAGGGAAGGGGAGGGAGAGAGGGAAGAAAGTCGAGGGAAGGGGAGGGAGAGAGGGAAGAGTGGATGAAGGACTGGAGTGAAGAGAGTTGAGGGAAGGGGAGGAAAGTGTGGATGGAGGACTGGAAGGAGAGAGGGAAGAGAGTCGAGGGAAGGGGAGGGAGAGAGGGAAGAGAGTCAAGGGGAGGGAGAGAGGGAAGAGAGTTGAGGGAAGGGGAGGGAGAGAGGGAAGGGTGCATGGAGTACTGGAGGGAGAGAGGGAAGAGAGTTGAGGGAAGGGGAGGGAGAGAGGGAAGGGTGCATGGAGTACTGGAGGGAGAGAGGGAAGAGAGTCGAGGGAAGGGGAGGGAGAGAGGGAAGGGTGGATGGAGGACTGGAGGGAGGGAGAGAGGGATGGGTGGATGAAGGACTGGAGGGAGAGAGGGAAGAGATTCGAGGGAAGCAGGGGAAGGGAGGGAGGAGGAAGAGAGGGGAGGTGGGGGAGTCAATAGGGAGAGAGGAGTTAGGAAAAGAAGAATCGAGAGGAAGGAGGAGGGGGAGAAGGTGGATGGGAGGGAGAATAGTAAGGGTAAAAATAGGACAAGGAATGAGAAGTGGACAGGGGGAAGGGGTAAAATAGGGAAGAGGTGAGAGGCTGGAGGGGAGGGAGAGAGGAAACGGTTGAAACGGGGAATGGAAGGGGGTAGACAGAGGGAAGGGGGGGGTAGTAAAAGGGAGAAGGGAAGGGGGGAGAGGGAAAGGGGGAGGGGGGAGATATGGAAAGGGTGAGGGGGGATGGGGGAGAGAGGGAAAGGGTGAGGGGGGAGTGGGGAGAGAGGGAAAGGGTGAGGGGGGATGGGGGAGAGAGGGAAAGGGTGAGGGGGGATGGGGGAGAGAGGGAAAGGGTGAGGGGGGATGGGGGAGAGAGGGAAAGGGGGAGAGAGGGAAAGGGTGAGGGGGGATGGGGGAGGGAGGGAAAGGGTGAGGGGGGATGGAGGGGAGAGGGAAAGGGTGAGGGGGGATGGGGGAGAGAGGGAAAGGGTGAGGGGGCATGGGGGGGAGAGGGAAAGGGTGATGGGGGAGAGAGGTAAAGGGCGAGGGGGGAGTGGGAGAGAGGGAAAGGGTGAGGGGGGATGGGGGAGAGAGGGAAAGGGTGAGGGGGGATGGGGGAGAGAGGGAAAGGGTGAGGGGGAATGGGGGAGAGAGGGAAAGGGTGAGGGGGGATGGGGGAGAGAGGGGGGATGGGGGAGAGAGGGATCAGGATAGGTGAACGGAGGAGAAAAGACATAGTAGAGTCAATCAGAGATAGGTTGCGAGTTGTGCGCTCACTAAGCCAACCATTGCATCAGCAGCAGCGCACAATACTGCTGACTTATCGCTCCCCCTCTGCTGTGATGTCTCCGCAGGACATGACTCTACAATGACAACCTCCAATATACGGCCTCCAGAGACTCCATTGTCCTCCGGGCCGTGTGATGAAATAAGGCGAACCCACAACCACGCCAGGGGTGTTCCTGACGAATATCATTTAACACTCCCACTGCTGGAAAAAAATAGTTTTTATTGTCTGTAGTCCCCTGTTAGAGAGATTTCCTCTCCCTTCTTGTCTTGATAACAATGCTGTCACCGGAAGTGAGAGAAAATCTCCCCAATAAAAACCACCCAACCTCCCACAATGCACTCCAACTTTCCACAGTGCCACCCAGACCCACAGAGTGTCTCCAAACTCCCATTGTGTCCCCCAACATTCCATAGTGGACCACAGAGCCTTCAGACTCAGCAGTGCCCCCCAAACTCCTACAACGCACCCCAACCTCCCATAGTGCTGTCCAAACTTCCACAGTGCCACTCAACCTCCAACATTGCACTCCAACCTCCCACAGTGCCACCCAGACCCACACAGTGCCTCCAAGCTCCCATTGTGTGCCCAACATTCCATAGTAGACCGCAGGACCCCTCAGACCCCATGGTGCCCCCTCCAACCTCTCACAGTGCACTCCAACCTTCCACAGTGCCACCCAGACCCACACAGTGCCACTCAACCTCCCACATTGCACTCCAACCTCCCACAGTGCCACCCAGACCCACACAGTGCCTCCAAGCTCCCATTGTTTGCCCAACATTCCATGGTAGACCGCAGGACCCCTCAGACCCCATGGTGCCCCCTCCAACCTCTCACAGTGCACTCCAACCTCCCACAGTGCCACCCAGATCCACACAGTGCCTCCGAGCTCCCATTGTGTGCTCAACATTCCAATAGCAGACCGCAGGACCCCTCAGACCCCATGGTGCCCCCCTCCAACCTCCCACAGTGCCCACCAACCTACCACAGTGCCTCCTCAACTCCCCACATTGCACTCAAACCACACACAGTGCCACAGAGATTCATACAGTGCCTCCAAGCTCCCATTGTGTCCCCCAACATGCCATAGAGAGAGACCCCCTACCCCCTTTAAGAGACCCCCATCCCCTGTAGTTTCTCCCGGCCACCTCCAGAACCCCCAGCCCCATCTAGAGCCTCCCAGCATTCCAATACACACTCTGCATTCCCATACTATCATTGTGTGAGTTGGGACATGGAAGGTTTGTAACAGGCCCGGTCTCTGTGAGGTTGAGAACCCCTTTAGCCGATGCAGTTGGAAGGGGTTCAAAGAACGCACGCCACTGGCGCAGGTGTGAAAGGGCCCCCGGAAGTGTAAACAGGGATCTGGGGGGGGGGTCGGCTCCAGGAAAGAGAATCGCTGCCTGCGCGTTCGCTAGCAGCTACCTTCAGCCTGAAGTGTCCCGTTTCCATGGTTACCCGTCGGTCCCAGAAAGTTTATTTTTAGTGAGTGAACAGAGAGTTCTGTGGATTTTCCAGCCCCCCCCTGTGGCTGATCCTGGCTGGGCGCTCTGTAAATAAACACGGTGATGGCGGCGAGGGGGGGGGGGGGTTCTACCTGCGTGACTCAGATGGCGGCACAATGCGGCAGTGTTCCCACATGTCAGGCGTCCTCCTCTCCCTCCACACTGGAGGAAAGGTGAGGTGACGTACACCTGTGCACAACCACCTCCGGATAGCTCCAGGCCCTGCCGCGCCCCGTCCGATACCTGGAGAAAAAAACTGACGCTTCAGCATTTCAGTTCATCGCTGATCCTGGCCGTGCCTGTTTATTAACCACTTAAGACCCGGACCTTTATGCGGGTAAAGGACCTGGCCAGTTTTTGTGATTCGGCACTGCGTCGCTTTAACTGACGATTGCGCGATCGTGCAACGTGGCTCCCAAACAAAATTGGCGTCCTTTTTTCCCCACAAATAGAGCTTTCTTTTAGTGGTATTTGATCACCTCTGCGGTTTTTATTTTTTGCGCTATAAACAAAAATAGAGCGACAATTTCGAAAAAAAGCGATCGTGACGGAGCGATCGTGACGGAGCGGCTATAAACGAATAGCCGCGCCGTCGTCCCTGATCGCTCCCTGAGGGAATCCGCCCGCCGCACGCAGCGGGGGGGTCCCGATCGGACCCCCCATCCGCTAGAAGGCAGGGACGTATATATACGCCCATCTTCCTGTCCGTGCCATTTTGCGGACGTATATAGTCGTGCGGTGGGCGTTAAGGACATTTAAAAGCAAAATGGAAGGATGAGGTAAGTGAAGGAGGACTGCACTGAGGTAAAGGAAGATATTTAGGAAAAAAAAATTGTACCTTTTACAACCCCTTTAGCCACTTCAATACCGGTGTATAGTAATATGACGTCCTCGGGCCTCCCGGCCGCTAGGGGACGCGCGTGCGCAGCCATGTCGCTCAGGTGTAAACACACAGATCCACGTCCTGTCAGGGAGAGGAGACCGAGGAGACTTTGTACATAGGGACACCGATCGGTCACCTCCCCCAGTCAGCCCCCTCCCCCCACAGTTAGAATCACTCCCTAGGACACATATTTAACCTCTTGGGACCCGCGCTATAGTCAAATGACGGCTACAGCGCGGATCCCAAAATCCAAGTGGACGTCAATTGACGTCCGTCCCTTTGCGCGTTCCCCGCGTGCGCTCCAGAGCGCGCAGCGGGGAACTGCTGTGCTGGCCGTGTCCCTTGGACACAGCCAATCACAGATCGTCGCGAACGGCCAATCAGAGTGGCCGTTTGCGATGCGATCTGTGCGGCCAATGAGAGATGATCTCATATGTAAACATATGAGATCATCTCTCATTGCCGTTTTACACAGAGACAGCGGCGCTGTCTCTGGAGAGGAGACCGATCTGTGTCCCTTGTACATAGGGACATAGATCGGTCACCCCTCCACCTACAGTTAGAACACAATGCAGGGAATACATTTAACCCCTTCCTCACCCCCTAGTGTTAACCCCTTCAATGCCAGTCACATTTATACTGTAATTAGTGCATATTTATAGCACTAATCGCAGTATAAATGTGAATGGCGCCAAAAATGTGTCAAAAGTGTCCCGATGTGTCCGCCATAACGTCGCAGTCCCAATAAAAATCGCAGATCGCCGCCATTTCTAGTAAAAAAATAATAATAATAAAAAATAATAATTCTGTCCCCTATTTTGTAGGCGCTATAACTTTTGCGCAAACCAGTCGCTTATTGCGATTTTTTTTTTTTTTACCAAAAATATGTAGAAGAATACGTATCGGCCTAAATTGAGAAAAAAAAATTGTTTTTGTTTTTTTTTACAGTAAATTGGGATATTTGTGGGGAAAAAAGGACGTCAATTTTGTTTGGGAGCCACGTCGCACGACCGCGCAATTGTTAGTTAAAGCGACGCAGTGCCGAAAGCTGAAATTTCACCTGGGCAGGAGGGGGGTATATGTGCCCAGTAAGCAAGTGGTTAACCCCTTGATCGCCCCCTAGTGTTAACCCCTTCCCTGTCAGTAACATTTACACAGTAATCAATGCATTTTTATAGCACTGTTCGCTGTATGACTGTGAATGGTGCCAAAAATGTGTCAAAAGTGTCCAACGCAATGTTGAAGTCACAATAAAAATCGCAGATCGCCGCCATTTCTAGTAAAAAAATAAATAAATAAAAATGCCATAATTCTATCCCCTACTTTGTAAACGCTATAACTTTTGCGCAAACCAATCAATAAACGCTTATTGCGATTTTTTTTTACCAAATATACGTAGAAGAATACGTATCGGTTTAAACTGAGGATTTTTTTTTAAATGTGATATTTATTATAGGCAAAAAGTAAAAAATATTCTTTTTTTTTTTTCAAAATTGTCGCTCTATTTTTGTTTATAGCACAAAAAATAAAAAACGCAGAGGTGATCAAATACCACCAAAAGAAAGCTCTATTTGTGGGCAGGAAGTGGGTGAAAATGTGGATCTTCCGCTTTAAGGGGGTAAATCCTTCTGGTGCTGAAGTGGTTAAATCTGTGCGCGTGTGATGGATCCATGGATCGATGGATCGTCCACTTGCAATAAAATGCTGATTTTGAGTTCGGTCAATAAAATGAATAAGCGTTCCGCGTACGATCGCGTTTAGAGGTCCCCTTTTTTTTTTTTCTGGAGAGGCCCCATGAGCACGCGCCACGCGGTGACAACCACTTGCTGCTGGATCATCGATGTGTGCCATGCATTCCTTTGTCTTGCTGTGCATTGTAGCGCCACCTAGTGTCACTTCCATTATTATCACTGTTCATGTAACCTGTTCAATTATAACTGAAGCTCAAACTTTTTATTTACAGTTTTGATGGATCAATATGATGCATACTAGCACATTATGACATTGTCTTGCAGGTTTTAATTAAAGATAGATCGATAGATAGATAGACAGGGTATAAATAAGTATAAGGATAGATTATAGATAAGTAGATAGATCAATAGATAGAGAAAGAAAGATATAAAAAGATAGATAGAAGTATATATTATAGATAAATAGATAGAAAGATAGATTATAGATAAGTAGATGGATAGAAGGATGGAAAGGAAAGAAAGAAAGAAAAATAGAAAGATAGATTATAGATAAAAGGATAGATCATTGATAAGTAGATGGATAGATCAATACATTAGAAAGAAAGAAAGAAAGAAAGAAAGAAAGAAAGAAAGAAAGAAAGAAAGAAAGAAAGAAAGAAAGAAAGAAAGAAAAAGAGAAAAAAAGAGAAAGAAAGAAAGAAAGAAAGAAAGAAAGAAAGAAAGAAAAAGATAGATAAATAGATAGAAGGATAGATTATTGATAAGTAGATGGATAGATCAATAGATTATAGAGAAAGAAAGATATAAAAAGATAGATAGAAGTATATATTATAGATTAATAGATAGAAAGATAGGGCCAGATTCACAGATATTTGCGTTACGCTGCGGCGGCGTAACGTATCCCATTTACGTTACACCGCCGCAAGTTTACAGCGTAAGTGCTTGATTCACAAAGCACTTACCTGTAAACTTGCGGCGGCGTAGCGTAAATCCGCCCGGCGCAAGCCCGCCTAATTCAGATGGGGCTGGGACCATTTAAATTAGGCGCGTTCCCGGGCCGAATGTACTGCGCATGCTCCGTCCCTAAAATGTCCCGACGTGCATTGCGCTAAATGACGTCACAAGGACGTCATTGGTTTAGACGTTAACGTAAATGGCGTCCAGCGCCATTCACGGACGACTTACGCAAACAACGTAAATTTTCAAATTTCGACGCGGGAACGACGGCCATACTTAACATTGGCTAAGCCACCTAAATACATTTAACCCCTTCCTCACCCCTTAGGCCCCATACACACCATAGAATCTATCCGCAGATAAATCCCATCAAATGGGTTTCTGCGGATAGATTCTATGGTGTGTACACGCCAGCGGATCTGTTTCCGCGGAGAAATCTCCTCTGGGATGGATTTCCAGCAGATCGAATATATGCTGTGCTGCACAACATATCCATCTGCTGAAATCCATTCCAACGGATGGATCCGCTCGTCTGTACAGACTTACCGGATCCATCCGTCCAAAGGGATTCCCCGCACGCGTCGTAATGATTTGACGCATGCGTGGAATTCCTTATATGACAGCGTCGCGCCCGTCGCCGCGTCATAATAGCGGCGACGGCGCGACACGTCATCGGCAGAGGATTTCAGCGCGGATTTCAATGCGATGGTGTGTACACGCCATCGCATAGAAATCCTCTGAAATCCTCGAGAGGATTTATCCGCGGATACGGTCCGCTGGACCGTATCTGCGGATAAATCCTCTCGTGTGTATGGGGCCTTAGTGTTAAACCCTTCCCTGCCAGTCACATTTATACAGTAATCAGTGCATTTTTATAGCAGTGTTCGCTGTATAAATGTGAATGGTCCCAAAATTGTGTCAAAAGTGTCTGATACGTCCGCCGCAATATCGCAGGCCTGACAAAAAAAAACGCAGATCACCGCCATTACTAGTAAAAAATAAATCATAAAACTATCCCCTATTTTGTAGGTGCTATAACTTTTGCGCAAACCAATCCATATACGCTTATTGCAATTTTAAATATGTAGAAGAATACATATCGGCCTAAACCGAGGAAAAATATATAAAAAAAAAAAAATTGGGATATTATTATAACAAAAAGTAAAAAATTTTGTGTTTTTTTTTCAAAATTTTCAGTCTTTTTTTTGTTTATAGCGCAAAAAATAAAAATCGCAGAAGTGATCAAATACCACCAAAATAAAGCTCTATTTGTGGGAAAACAATGATAAAAATATAATTTGGGTACAGCGTTGTATGACCGCGCAATTGTCATTCAAAATGCGTCAGCGCTGAAAGCTGAAAATTGGTCTGGGCACGAAGGGGGTTTAAGTGCCCGGTAATGAAGTGGTTAATAATAATAATAATAATATCTCTTTGTGATATGGGGGTTCTTCTTTATCGGAGGGTGGGGGGGGGGGTCGGTTCCAGCAGATGATCTCTGTGGCTCAGACATGGCTCCCCTCTATGTCGGTGATATACACGTATTGATGAGGATAAATAAGGGTGACAAAGCCTCGTCTGCCCCTCCCGGCGCGTTTTGTCTGCACACGATGTAGGACGCGGGGACGTCCCCTGAGGCACAACTGCCAGATGTGATAAAGGTTCCCCCGGCTGTGCGGTGACTGGAGATCTGGGGTGACAAATCCAATTAATTTGTGAGTCTTCCCTGTAAGACGCGGCAGAGCCTCGGCACATAGAGAGGCCTCGTTACTCCCCACCCCTGTGCTGCCGGAGGAATGACAAGAAGACAAGGCCTCCTCTACAGATCTCTGGAATGTCAGCCATACACGGGAAGATCGGTCAGCTGCTGCAGCCAGAGACGAGATTTCCCCAGTCTCTATTCACAATCCTTCTCCCAGCGCGTGTGTTCTGATGGGCTTTGTAGTACTTCAGCATGTGCACAGTGAATGGATCCGTGTCTTCTCTAATGCTTTACATTTCCGGGGGGGGGGGGGGACTTCCTTGTTTCTTAGTCAGATGGCCAACTTACCTAAAATCACCAGTGATGGCCAACTTACCTAAAATCACCAGTGATGGTCAACTTACCTAAAATCACCAGTGATGGTCAACTTACCTAAAATCACCATTGATGGTCAACTTACCTAAAATCACCAGTGATGGTCAACTTACCTTAAATCACCAGTGATGGTCAACTTACCTAAAATCACCAGTGATGGTCAACTTACCTAAAATCACCAGCGATGGTCAACTTACCTTAGATCACCAGTGATGGTCAACTTACCTAAAATCACCAGTGATGGTCAACTTACCTAAAATCACAAGTGATGGTCAACTTACCTAAAATCACCAGTGATGGTCAACTTACCTAAAATCACCAGTGATGGTCAACTTACCTTAGATCACCAGTGATGGTCAACTTACCTAAAATCACCAGCAATGGTCAACTTACCTAAAATCACCAGTGATGGTCAACTAACCTAAAATCACCAGCGATAGTCAACTTACCTAAAATCACCAGTGATGGTCAACTTACCTAAAATCACCAGTGATGGTCAACTTACCTAAAATCACCAGTGATGGTCAACTTACCTAAAATCACCAGTGATGGTCAACTTACCTAAAATCACCAGTGATGGTCAACTTACCTAAAATCACCAGCGATGGTCAACTTACCTAAAATCACCAGCGATGGTCAACTTACCTAAAATCACAAGTGATGGTCAACTTACCTAAAATCACCAGTGATGGTCAACTTACCTAAAATCACCAGTGATGGTCAACTTACCTAAAATCACCAGTGATGGTCAACTTACCTTAGATCACCAGTGATGGTCAACTTACCTAAAATCACCAGCAATGGTCAACTTACCTAAAATCACCAGTGATGGTCAACTAACCTAAAATCACCAGCGATAGTCAACTTACCTAAAATCACCAGTGATGGTCAACTTACCTAAAATCACCAGTGATGGTCAACTTACCTAAAATCACCAGCGATAGTCAACTTACCTAAAATCACCAGCGATGGCCAACTTACCTAAAATCACCAGTGATGGTCAACTTACCTAAAATCACCAGTGATGGTCAACTTACCTAAAATCACCAGTGATGGTCAACTTACCTTAGATCACCAGCGATGGTCAACTTACCTAAAATCACCAGTGATGGTCAACTTACCTAAAATCACCAGTGATGGTCAACTTACCTAAAATCACCAGCGATAGTCAACTTACCTAAAATCACCAGTGATGGTCAACTAACCTAAAATCACCAGCGATAGTCAACTTACCTAAAATCACCAGTGATGGTCAACTAACCTAAAATCACCAGCGATAGTCAACTTACCTAAAATCACCAGCGATGGTCAACTTACCTAAAATCACCAGTGATGGTCAACTTACCTAAAATCACCAGTGATGGTCAACTTACCTAAAATCACCAGTGATGGTCAACTTACCTTAGATCACCAGCGATGGTCAACTTACCTAAAATCACCAGTGATGATCAACTTACCTAAAATCACCAGTGATGGTCAACTTACCTAAAATCACCAGCGATAGTCAACTTACCTAAAATCACCAGTGATGGTCAACTTACCTAAAATCACCAGTGATGGTCAACTTACCTAAAATCACCAGTGATGGTCAACTTACCTAAAATCACCAGTGATGGTCAACTTACCTAAAATCACCAGTGATGGTCAACTTACCTTAGATCACCAGCGATGGTCAACTTACCTAAAATCACCAGTGATGGTCAACTAACCTAAAATCACCAGCGATGGTCAACTTACCTAAAATCACCAGCGATGGTCAACTTACCTAAAATCACCAGTGATGGTCAACTTACCTAAAATCACCAGTGATGGTCAACTTACCTTAGATCACCAGTGATGGTCAACTTACCTAAAATCACCAGTGATGGCCAACTTACCTAAAATCACCAGCGATGGTCAACTTACCTAAAATCACCAGTGATGGTCAACTTACCTTAGATCACCAGTGATGGTCAACTTACCTAAAATCACCAGTGATGGCCAACTTACCTAAAATCACCAGTGATGGACAACTTACCTAAAATCACAAGTGATGGTCAACTTACCTTAGATCACCAGCGATGGTCAACTTACCTAAAAGCACCAGCGATGGTCAACTTACCCTAAATCACCAGTGATGGTCAACTTACCTAAAATCACCAGTGATGATCAACTTACCTAAAATCACCAGTGATGGTCAACTTACCTAAAATCACCAGCGATAGTCAACTTACCTAAAATCACCAGTGATGGTCAACTTACCTAAAATCACCAGTGATGGTCAACTTACCTTAGATCACCAGCGATAGTCAACTTACCTAAAATCACCAGCGATGGTCAACTTACCTTAAATCACCAGTGATGGTCAACTTACCTAAAATCACCAGCGATGGCCAACTTACCTAAAATCACCAGTGATGGTCAACTTACCTAAAATCACCAGTGATTGTCAACTTACCTTAGATCACCAGTTATGGTCAACTTACCTAAAATCACAAGTGATGGTCAACTTACCTTAGATCACCAGTGATGGTCAACTTACCTAAAATCACCAGCGATGGTCAACTTACCTAAAATCACCAGTGATGGTCAACTTACCTAAAATCACCAGTGATGGTCAACTTACCCTAAATCACCAGTGATGGTCAACTTACCTAAAATCACCAGTGATGGTCAACTTACCTAAAATCACAAGTGATGGTCAACTTACCTTAGATCACCAGTGATGGTCAACTTACCTAAAATCACCAGCGATGGTCAGCTTACCTAAAATCACCAGCGATGGTCAACTTACCTAAAATCACCAGTGATGGTCAACTTACCTAAAATCACCAGCGATGGTCAACTTACCTAAAATCACCAGCGATGGTCAACTTACCTTAAATCACCAGTGATGGTCAACTTACCTAAAATCACCAGTGATGGTCAACTTACCTAAAATCACCAGTGATGGTCAACTTACCTAAAATCACAAGTGATGGTCAACTTACCTAAAATCACCAGTGATGGTCAACTTACCTTAGATCACCAGTGATGGTCAACTTACCTAAAATCACCAGTGATGGTCAACTTACCTAAAATCACCAGTGATGGTCAACTTACCTAAAATCACCAGTGAAGGTCAACTTACCTAAAATCACCAGCGATGGTCAACTTACCTAAAATCACCAGTGATGGTCAACTTACCTAAAATCACCAGTGATGGTCAACTTACCTTAGATCACCAGTGATGGTCAACTTACCTAAAATCACCAGTGATGGTCAACTTACCTTAGATCACCAGTGATGGTCAACTTACCTAAAATCACCAGTGATGGTCAACTTACCCTAAAATCACCAGTGATGGTCAACTTACCTAAAATAGGGGCTACAGTGGAAGTGGATGGCTCAGTCTCTCAGTGGCACGCTGAAAGGCTGAGCCAGCTGCTGCTCAGGAATCTGGGCGGATCCCGACATTATTGTCGGGTTCCCTGCAGATCCCTGCTGTTGGCTGAATCTGGGTCACAGGAGAGCAGGAAAAAAAATGCACTCCTGTGACCCAGATGAGAAGTCTGGCCAAAAAGTCCCAGAGAGCCAAAAACATACAGGAGCCCGAAGCATTCATTTTTAGTGTTTGTTCATAAACTAAAACAACCAACATGTTTCGGGGGCTAAAAGGCCTCTTCATCAGGACTCAGACATGGCATGTGATTGGGAGGATTCGGAAAGGCAGAGTCGGCAGGATACATTACATATACACAGATATATTGACTGGGTAATCCTAGGGCCGATCCACCCTATAGACTCACTATGCAAGCTGCTTAGGGCCCCGCAAAGCTGCGGAGAGCCCCCCAAATTACTAGAGGTCCCCCCCGCTTCTCACTTTAATGTAAGATGTCATTTCCGACAGCAGAACACCCCCCCCCCCTCTGGTTCTCAACTTTAATGTCATTCCGCTATTTTGCTTAGGGCCCCGGGGAGGTCAGGATCGGCACTGGGTAATACATTGCCTTGAAAAAGTATTCATACCCCTTGAAAAAAATTTTTTTTTCTCATGTTACAACCAAAACTATAAATGTATTTTATTGGGATTTTATTTGAGAGACACAAAGTGTCACATAATTGTGAAATGGAAGGAAAATTATACAAATAAATATGTGAACAGTGTGGGGGGGAGGGGCATTTGTATGGCGCCCCCCGGAGTCAATACTTTGTAGAACCCCCTTTCTCTACAAGTCTTTTTGGGGGAGTCTCTACCAGCTTTGCACGCGGCAGCGTAGCTTAAAGCCGTCCGGCGCAAGCCCGCCTAATTCAAATGGGGCGGGGACCATTTAAATTAGGCGCGTTCCCGCGCCGAACGTACATGCGCCGTTCCTAAAATTTCCTGACGTGCATTTCGCTAAATAACGTAGCAAGGACGTCATTGGTTTCGACGTTAACGTAAATGGCGTCCAACGCCATTCACGGACGACTTACGCAAACGACGTGAAATTTCAAATTTCGGCGCGGGAACGACGGCCATACTTAACATTGGCTAGACCACCTAGGGGGGCAGCCTTAACTTTACGACGCGTATCGCTACGGAAACGACGTAAATTTACAGCGACGGGCAAAGCGGACGTCCGTGAATCGGCGTAACGAGTCATTTGCATACTCTACGCCGACCGCAATGGAATCGCCACCTAGCGGCCGGCCTGGAATTGCAGCTTAAGATCCGATGGTGTAAGACAGTTACACCTGTCGGATCTTAGGGCTATCTATGCGTAACCTGATTCTATGAATCAGGCGCATAGTTACGACGGACGGATCTCAGAGATACGACGGCGTTTCAGGAGATACGCCGATGTATCTTCTTTCTGAATCTGGCCCTTTGTGTTGGTTTATCACAGAAAATCCCAATAAAAATAAATTTATGTTTTTTTTTTTGGGTTGTAACATGACAAAATGTGGAGAATTTCAAGGGGTATGAATACTTTTTCACGGCGCTGTAAATGAGACATTTCCAGATGCACCTTAGTTATGCCGCATATCTAGACACAAATTCACGGATCCTCTCATCCCCGCATTTCATTTTCCTGGGAGATTGTTAGTGGAAAGTTCTTTGTATGGACGCCATTATCCGCGGGCGAGCGGGCGTTCTGCGCGCAGATAGGAATAGCTTGTTCTAATTTTATTACTCGAGGCGCTGGGTGGAATAGAATGATTTTATCCGGTACTGAACATCCTGTTCCAATGTTCCGGCTGCAGCAATTTACATTTTTTTATTTATTTATAATAAAAAAAAAAAGAAAGAGAATAATCTTCAGTATCAATTTTTGTTTGAGCTGAGCTATCCCCATATTGTCCAGAAGGTGGCAGCGTGGTACAATAATCCAGTGCAGCGATATACTCAGCCATACATCGGGATTCTGTTCACCGCTGGCTCCTGTTTGGAAATGCTGGTTGCCTGGCTGTCTCTGGTTTAGTCACTGATCTGGCACAAGTATGCAGCAAGGGAAGCCACAACTCCTGATCCTGATCTGTACCAGTAAAATAATACAAAAACTGGATCAGCGTGGCGGCCAGGGACCGGTCTGGTGCCGGGAGGATCGGAGGATTAGGTAAGTGTCTCCTGGCTCTCCGATCCCCTAGGTCAGGGGTCTCTACCAAACAAAGGGCCAGAGTACTGTCCTTCATCATTGGTGTCAGTGGGAGGAATAGTGCCCCATCATTGGTGTCAGTGGGAGGAATAGTGCCCCACCCACCATTGGAGCACAGGTGTGTGAGGAGGAAGGTGTGTCTGGAGCTGCTGTGTGAGAAGGGAGTTGCCTGGAAATCTCTCCCAGCTCTCCTGGCCCCTTTCTGGGGAGGCCATGGAGGGCAGTGGGGCCTCCCCTGCTGGAGGCTCTCAGCCATCTCCTGGGCCATCTGCTGACATGTCTGCCCCTCTACAAGCCTCAGCTGGTGATCTCTCTGCCCCTGGTGTGGATGAAGGCTCGGAGGCCATTCGGGAGCGAGTGGTGGCCGGGATAAAAGTCCTAAACCGGGAGAGGGATAAGCTGTATAAGCTACGTGCGGAGCTGAAGCGCCTGCGAAGGCAACGTGAAGGCTTACATAGCCAGAAACGCGGATCCATGGATCCAGAGATCCAATTGGCCAAGGTCCGTGTGGACCACCAGGAGACCATCGTGGCCATAATGGAAGGAAGGGATGGTCCTTTCAAGGAAAAGTTCTGCAACGACAAGAGGTTTGCAAAGGTGACAAAGATGGAGGTGGAGGAGGAGGAGACCCCCAGTTCTGACCCCCTGCCCCCCCAGGGAGAGGTAAGCACCCCAATGCCTTCCCAGGACTCAGGAGGCATGCTGAGGGTGATCCAGGTAATGGAGTCTCCTGTGCGGGGGGATCGGATGGTTTTCAATGATGAAGATATTGCAGATGGTGTACCTGATAAAGTGAAGCCAGCTAAGCCCCATGTTGTGGATAAGACTGTGTATGTACCATCAATGACTGATAATGTGCCTAATAATAAGACTGCCAGTCCTGTATGCAGCAATAATGTGCCTGCTGAGGCTGCAATGCAGCAAGAGACACGTTTAAAAAATGACATTTCTGTGAAGGAACTGCAAGTCCCAGCAGAACCCATTAACCCTCCTGATGCTGAGACCAGATCTGATTGCCCCACTGCTGCTCAGGACTCCACAGCGCAGCATCAGGCGACGGCCGGTACTGCAACAGAAACTATAATTATACCTGATGGGAATGTGTGTGTGGCTGATAATAATCATCCCAGTTCAGGTGGGATGGACAATGGTCCCATTTCAGGTGGCATGGACAATGGTCCCATTTCAGGTGGCATGGACAATGGTCCCATTTCAGGTGGCATGGACAATGGTCCCATTTCAGGTGGCATGGACAATACTAACTCTGTTCATGCAGATAAAGTGACTTCGGTGTGGAGTCTTGGCCCTAATAAACCCACTTTTGCTCAGGTGTTGCGCTCTGCCCCTGGTAGCTCCGCCCCCAAGCAGGGTTTTCCTCTAAGAGCTACCACCTTGAGCCCCCCGGGATCTGGTCTTGGGTCTCTGGCTTCTGCTGGGGGTCCAAGACGTAATGTTGTCATCCTGAAATGGGAGGGTGGTGCAGTCCCCCCTGCAAGGCGTGCAGTGGTGGATTTAATTCTAGAAATGGGCTTTGGGGTTAACGATCTCTATGCTTTTATTCATGTGTCAGGGACACGAGAGTATACAGTCAGTTTCACCAAGCCAGAGGGTCTTGACCTGTTCTGGGAGCGATATGAGGCCCGGTGCAGGTCAAGACCCGAATGGGAAAGTCTGGCCCCAGTTGCGATTTCGCAGCGGTCAACAGTAAAAAAGATCACTATCATCCTCACCAATGAGAGCGTCCCTGCCAGGGATCTGGAGGTCTGGTTGAGGAACTACGGGGAGGTTTTGACCAAACCCAGTAAAATATTAGATGAGCGTAACATCTGGACTGGGGGATGGTCGGTAACAGTCAGGCTGGCCAGGGATGGAAATGTTGTCCGTCACCTGCCCTCCTCGGCTTTCATAGGGAGGGATAGGATGACCGTGTTCTACCCTGGTCAGCCGAAGCTGTGCCACCGCTGTGGAGAGAAGGGGCACCTTAGCTCCTCCTGTTCGGCCTTGACATGCTCAGTGTGTCGGGGTCAGGGTCATATGGCCAAGGACTGCACCCAGAAGATCAGGTGCAACCTGTGCCTGCGACTTGGCCACCCTTATAGCAGGTGCCCTGAAGCCTGGCACAATATGGAGAAGGAGGTAGTGGATGAGATGTCAAGGCTGGACAGGATGGAGGGGGAGGCCCCTGGTGTACCATCCTCCTCAGCGGTGACCGACCCCCCTGGTCCTGCTCAGGATCCCTCCCCAGTTTCCTCCCCAGTTCCTGTGACCACCCCTTCTGTGTCTGTAAGTACTCCTTCTGTATCTGTATCTGTGTCCCCCCAGCCTACTGTACCCGCTCCTCTTGTGTCAGAACCTTCCAAGTCTGTGCCCCCTGAGTCAGTTACCCCCCAGAAGTCTATCCCTGTTAAGTCGGATTTACCCCCCCCATCAGGAGTGATAGCGGGTACTAAAAAGGTCGCTTCAGAGAAAAAAACAAGGGATGAGGGCATCTCTGAGGCTGACCTCAAGTACCTGGAGGAGAGAAGGAAGGTTGGGCGGCGGAAGAAGCAGGCGGTGAGGACGGAACGGGGACGGGAAGCTCCGGTGCATGTCTCCACCCGTCGTAGGTCCTCTAGGTGGGACATTTCGTCATCTGGCGCTTCTTCAGAGCTGAGCTCTGAGTCAGAGATGGAGTTGGAGGCGGCCTCAAGAAAGAGGGAGGCTTCTGGTGATGAGCAGCAGAGGGGAGCTAAGAAGCAATCCACCCAATAACCCAAATGGCGGTTCCCCCTCCGTTAAAAGTGGCGACAATAAATGTCGCCAGCATTAAGTCAGTGAGAGCTCGTTCTATGGCCTTCTTTTTGTTCAGCCAATTAGATGCTGAAATTTTATTTTTGCAAGAGACTAGGCTCACCTCCTTGGCAGATATTCATATGGCCAAGAGAGAGTGGAGGTATGGTCCATCTTACTGGTCTCTTGCGGCCGAGCCTTACGGCGGTGTGGCGGTGTTGTTTAAAACCGGCATGGTAACTGTCCGGCGGGTTATTGAGGTGGAGATTGGGAGATGTATGGTCTTAGACGTCCTTGTGGGAGGGCAGGACCTGCGCCTAATTAATATCTATGGGCCGCACACAAAGTGGGACAGGAAATGCCTTTTTACAAGGATCAAGCCATTTCTTTTTACATCCCGGCAAGTGGTCTTTGGAGGTGACTTTAATACAGTAACTAGGCCCAAGGACAGGAAGGCCTTCAAGGACAGGCTGGGATATGATAGCGTTTTTTTAAATAGTATGGTTAGGGATGCTGGTCTTGTGGATGTGCACATTGCGCACCTCCCGGATGACACCGGGTTCACCTTTCATCGTGGTAATAGTCAGAGTAGGATAGACAGGTTTTTTTTGAAGGAGGCCTCTGCTTTCTCACCCCCAGTGGTGCTGGCAGTAGAGTTCTCTGATCACTGTATGCTATCTGTGGCCCTGAATGCTTCAGACGCCCCTCAGAGAGGAAAGGGCATCTGGAGATTGAATTCGACTCTACTCCAGGAAGAACATGTTAGACAATCCTTTGAGGAATTCTTTCAGGCACAGGTGACCCTCCTGGACTTTTGTAGCAGCAAGGCTGAGTGGTGGGAGCTGACCAAAAAGAGGATCGCTGGATTCTTCAGGGGCCTAGCCAATAGAACACAGTTTAATAAATACATGACCTACCAACGTTTGCGGAGGAAGCTGGATATTCTTGTCTCGAGAGGAGGAGATCCTGGGGCAATCTCCAAAGTGAAACTCCTTCTCAGGAAGTGTCAATATGACCGGCATGCCTCTTTGGTTCTGGAGAGGGACTATGGGAAGTACCACTCGCCTGACCCTTACCAGAACTGCAAACAAGGTGTAGCTGTTAAAGCGGTCGTTGGCCTTAAGGACAGTACAGGTTCCGTGACAAAGTCCAGGTCAGGGATTCTGGAGGTCGTGAGGTCCTTTTATGCCGACCTTCTTGGAAGGAAAGAGCTTGACCGTGACAAGATGGAAAGCTTTTTGGACTCTACTCCAGGTCTAAATGGTGGAGATGTTCCATTGATGAATTTGACAGAGGAGATCACAGTTGAAGAGGTGATGAGGGCAATTGAACAGCTTGCCATCAAAAAGTCACCCGGACCGGATGGCTTGACGGCTGAGTTCTACAAAGCCTTTAAGTCTATTCTGGCCCCACATTTGGTAGAGGTTTTTAACAGTTGTCTTGCTGAGGGGGTGCTATCCCCTTCCATGAGGCACTCGGCTGTGATTCTTCTGTCAAAGGGTAAAGATCCTTCGATGATTGAGAATTGGCGCCCCATCAGCCTTCTTAATGTCGATAGAAAGATACTGGCGAAGATATTTTTCTGGCGCCTGTCGTCAGTAGCAGAGTCTTTGCTTTCTCGCCATCAGCACTGTTCGGTCCAGGGTAGGAGCACCTTCACAGCGGTGTTAGCTGTCCGGGAGGCCTTGGAGCGGTGCAGGGCTGCAGGCTGGGGAAAGTATTTGCTGACATTGGATCAGGCAAAGGCTTTTGATCGTGTTAACCATGAGTACCTGTGGTTGCTCCTTAGTAAGTACGGTCTGCCGGGTGGTTTTGTTGATTGGCTGAAAGTCTTGTATAAGGGGGCAGAAAGCTTCCCTCTTGTTAATGGTTGGGTTGGGCGGTCCTTTGAGGTTGGCTCCGGGGTGCGCCAGGGCTGTCCCCTGAGTCCCCTGCTCTATGTGTTTGCAATCGACCCCTTCATCAGGAGGCTAGAAAGCGGCATGTTGTGTGGGGTACCAGTGGGGCTCCCGGGTGAGCCGCCATTGAGGGTTGTTGCTTATGCGGACGATGTATCGGTGATTGTCACTGGGACGGATGAGGCGGAGGAGGTGGTCTCTCTGACATCACGGTATTCTGAAGCATCAGGCTCCAAGATCAATCAGGAAAAGAGCGAAGTTTTCTGGATGGGAAAGGAAGGTGAGGGGTTTGATCTCCCGGACACCTTTCCAGTGCCCCGGGAAAGAATTAAGATACTAGGCATTGAATTTGGTCCCGGCGATTATGGCCTCAAAAACTGGGAAGGCAGACTGGAAATTGCCAATGCTAAGGTGGTCAACTGGAAGAGATGGAAGTTATCTATGAGGGAAAGGGTTGATCTGATTAAGACCTACCTGATTCCGATCTTCTTGTATGTCAGCTTTGTCTGCATCTTGCCAGTGTCTCTCTATGCTAGGATCAGTAGTGTGTTCTTCCAGATGCTGTGGGGGAACAGACTGAACCCCATCAAGAGGAATGTCACCTACCTATCCAGGAGGGAGGGTGGCTTAGGTATGGTCAACCCAATTCTTTTCTTTTCACTGCTATTTCTCAAGTTTAACATTGGTAGTATGCTTGCAGTGGAACCTCCTGGATGGGCAGGCATATTTAGATCTTGGTTTAGTCCTTTTCTGCGACTTTGGGAAGAAGGTGGCCAAGTGAAGAATCGCAGGGGTCATCGTGGTCAGCTACCAGCCTATGTAGCTCCGTGCTTGAAGTTACTGCGGCAGTGGCGATTGTCGGCTGAAGATCTCAGATCGGTTCCGAGGAAAGACCTTATGAGTCGAGTCTTGAGCGAAGTCTTTCATGACCCACTGGCCTTAAGGGATTGCCCAGGCCCAGTTTTGAGGGTGGGGTTGAGACTGATTAATTTGGATAGAATACCTCCTAAATTTAGGGATCTGGCCTGGTTGTGCTTCCATGGGAGGCTCTATGTTCGGGGCAATTTGAAATTCCGCAGTGGGGTGGATCGTAGCTGTCCTCGGGAGGAGTGTGCAGGTGAGGAGGAGACTATGGACCATTTTCTGCTTCGTTGCCCTTTTAACATAGAAGTGTACAAACAGGTGGGGCGGGCGCTCGGTGTTCCTTTCCTCTCCAGGCTGGGTTATGCCGAGTGGGTGTACGGAGCATTCAGTACCGGTGGAGGTTTTTGTTTGGATACACTTTTTTTAGTTAGCCTAGTGGTCCGTTATTTCACCTGGAACGCACGGTGTCAGGTCAGCATTCGGCAAAAAATCCTTCCTGTTGAGGTGGTGGTGTATGACATTGTGCATGAGGTGGGGAAGATTCGGGGGCTTGAGAGAGACAAGCGGGGTCAGGGGGCTTGGCTGAAGGCGTGGAGGGGTTTCAAGCCTCCCTGACTGCCAGGAGTCTCTTTCCCGGGTGTGGCTGTCTGTCTCTTATCACCCTAGATTATTATTTTTGATACATTTTTGATAAATGGCTGCGTACATAGGTGACGGGTTGTGCCTCTTAGGCCCTCTCTGCTGCTTTGTGTAAATAGTTTTATAGTAATGTTTTGGTGGTGGTGTATAGTGTATATATTGTATATATTCTGAACCCGGATGTGTATTCCTTGGATTTATGTTTGAAGTTTTGTACTATAGTTTTGTTTTTTACTTTTGTATAAAATTGGTTGCTTGATTCTTTTCAATAAAAGATCAATAGTGTCCCATCATTGGTGTCAGTGGGAGGAATAGTGTCCCATCATTGGTGTCAGTGGGAGGAATAGTGCCCCATCATTGGTATTAGTGGGAGGAATAGTGTCCCATCATTGGTATCAGTGGGAGGAATAGTGTCCCATCATTGGTGTCAGTGGGGGGAATAGTGTCCCATCATTGGTGTCAGTGGGAGGAATAGTGCTCCACCATTGCTGTCAGTGGGAGGAATAGTGTCCCATCATTGGTGTCAGTGGAAGGAATAGTGTCCCATCATTGGTATCAGTGGGAGGAATAGTGTCCCATCATTGGTATCAGTGGGAGGAATAGTGTCCCATCATTGGTATCAGTGGGAGGAATAGTGTCCCATCATTGGTGTCAGTGAGAGGAATAGTGTCCCATCATTGGTGTCAGTGGGAGGAATAGTGTCCCATCATTGGTATCAGTGGGAGGAATAGTGTCCCATCATTGGTGTCAGTGGGAGGAATAGTGTCCCACCATTGGTGTCAGTGGAAGGAATAGTGTCCCACCATTGGTGTCAGTGGGAGGAATAGTGTCCCATCATTGGTGTCAGTGGAAGGAATAGTGTCCCATCATTGGTATCAGTGGGAGGAATAGTGCCCCATCATTGGTGTCAGTGGGAGGAATAGTGTCCCGTCATTGGTGTCAGTGGGAGGAATAGTGTCCCATCATTGGTATCAGTGGGAGGAATAGTGTCCCATCATTGGTGTCAGTGGGAGGAATAGTGTCCCATCATTGGTGTCAGTGGAAGGAATAGTGCCCCATCATTGGTATCAGTGGGAGGAATAGTGTCCCATCATTGGTGTCAGTGGAAGGAATAGTGCCCCATCATTGGTGTCAGTGGGAGGAATAGTGTCCCATCATTGGTGTCAGTGGGAGGAATAGTGTCCCATCATTGGTGTCAGTGGGAGGAATAGTGTCCCATCATTGGTGTCAGTAGGAGGAATAGTGTCCCATCATTGGTATCAGTGGGAGGAATAGTGCCCCATCATTGGTGTCAGTGGAAGGAATAGTGTCCCGTCATTGGTGTCAGTGGGAGGAATAGTGTCCCATCATTGGTATCAGTGGGAGGAATAGTGTCCCATCATTGGTGTCAGTGGGAGGAATAGTGTCCCATCATTGGTGTCAGTGGAAGGAATAGTGCCCCATCATTGGTATCAGTGGGAGGAATAGTGTCCCATCATTGGTGTCAGTGGAAGGAATAGTGCCCCATCATTGGTGTCAGTGGGAGGAATAGTGTCCCATCATTGGTGTCAGTGGGAGGAATAGTGTCCCATCATTGGTGTCAGTGGGAGGAATAGTGTCCCATCATTGGTGTCAGTGGGAGGAATAGTGCCCCATCATTGGTGTCAGTGGGAGGAATAGTGTCCCATCATTGGTGTCAGTGGGAGGAATAGTGTCCCATCATTGGTATCAGTGGGAGGAATAGTGTCCCATCATTGGTGTCAGTGGGAGGAATAGTGTCCCATCATTGGTGTCAGTGGAAGGAATAGTGCCCCATCATTGGTATCAGTGGGAGGAATAGTGTCCCATCATTGGTGTCAGTGGAAGGAATAGTGTCCCATCATTGGTGTCAGTGGGAGGAATAGTGTCCCATCATTGGTGTCAGTGGGAGGAATAGTGACCCATCATTGGTGTCAGTGGGAGGAATAGTGTCCCATCATTGGTGTCAGTGGGAGGAATAGTGTCCCATCTCTTGTATCAGAATAAAAAATAATACCCCATTGTTGATGTCAGATGGAGGAATAGTGTCCCAAGGGGCCGGATAAAGCCAAGCAAAGGGCCACATACGGCCCACGGGCCGCAGTTTGGAGGCCACTGCCCTGAAAGCTGATTGGATTTCACACTCTCCAGTTTTAGTAAACTGACCCCTTAGACATGCGTTGCTGCTGTGCACAGATGTCCCCGAGGAGGGGGCCGCACTGGTCATAGATTACTACACATGACATACTTTGGATTCCGGGATTCTAAAGTGGAACAAACACACACATGACGCCGTCCACCCAGGAGGGGAGGTCCCATCTGTGGACGTCATTTGACGATGGGCGGGACCTGAAGTGGTTAATGTTGTCTTAGTCCGGAGGGGTCAATACTGAGTTGGCTCCGCCCTTTGCAGCTATAACAGCTTCACCTCTTCTGGGAAGGCCGTCCACAAGGTTTAGGGGTGTGTCTATGGGAATGTTGGCCTGGATCTCAGTCTCCGCTCTAATTCATCACAAAGGTGTTCTATGGGGTTGAGGTCAGGACTCTGTGCAGGCCAGCCAAGTTCCTTCACCCCAAACTCGCTCATCCATGTCTTTATGGACCTTGCTTTGTGCACTGGTCCAAATAATTTAGTGGAGAAGGGATTATGGTTTGGGGGGGAGAGGGGGGATAATGGTGTGGGGGGAGGGGGAGGGGAGAGGGGGGATAATGGTGTGGGGGAGGGGGAGAGGGGGGATAATGGTGTGGGGGGAGGGGGGATTATGATGTGGGGGGGGGGGGAATGGTGAGGGGGAGAGGGGGGATAATGGTGAGGGGGAGAGGGGGGATAATGGTGTGGGGGAGAGGGGGGATAATGGTGTGGGGGGGGGATAATGGTGTGGGGGGGGATAATGGTGTGGGGGGGGAGAGGGGATAATGGTGTGGGGGGGGGGATAATGGTGAGGGGGAGAGGGGGGATAATGGTGTGGGGGGGGAGAGGGGGGAAAATGGGGGGGAGGGGGAGGGGAGAGGGGGGATAATGGTGTGGGGGAGGGGGGAGAGGGGGGATAATGGTGTGGGGGGAGGGGGGATTATGATGTGGGGGGGGATAATGGTGAGGGGGAGAGGGGGGATAATGGTGAGGGGGAGAGGGGGGATAATGGTGAGGGGGAGAGGGGGGATAATGGTGTGGGGGGGAGGGGGGATAATGGTGTGGGGGGGGATAATGGTGAGGGGGGAGAGGGGGGATAATGGTGAGGGGGAGAGGGGGGATAATGGTGTGGGGGGGGGATAATGGTGTGGGGGGGATAATGGTGAGGGGGAGAGGGGGGATAATGGTGTGGGGGGGGAGAGGGGATAATGGTGTGGGGGGGGGATAATGGTGAGGGGGAGAGGGGGGATAATGGTGTGGGGGGGGAGAGGGGGGAAAATGGTGTGGGGGGGAGAGGGGGGGATAATGGTGAGGGGGAGAGGGGGGATAATGGTGTGGGGGGAGAGGGGGGATAATGGTGTGGGGGGGAGAGGGGGGATAATGGTGAGGGGGAGAGGGGGGATAATGGTGAGGGGAGAGGGGGGATAATGGTGTGGGGGTGAGGGGGGATAATGGTGTGGGGGGGGGAGAGGGGGGATAATGGTGTGGGGGGGGGAATTATGGTGTGGGGGGGATAATGGTGAGGGGGAGAGGGGGGATAATGGTGAGGGGGAGGGGGGATTATGATGTGGGGGGGATAATGGTGAGGGGGAGAGGGGGGATAATGGTGAGGGGGAGAGGGGGGATAATGGTGAGGGGGAGAGGGGGGATAATGGTGTGGGGGGGGGAATTATGGTGTGGGGGGGGGAATTATGGTGTGGGGGGAATAATGGTGAGGGGGAGAGGGGGGATAATGGTGAGGGGGGATTATGATGTGGGGGGGATAATGGTGAGGGGGAGAGGGGGGATAATGGTGAGGGGGAGAGGGGGGATAATGGTGAGGGGGAGAGGGGGGATAATGGTGTGGGGGGAGAGGGGGGATAATGGTGTGGGGGGGGGGGGGGGGGGATAATGGTGTGGGGGGGTACAGGGGGGATAATGGTGTGGGGGGGTACAGGGGGGATAATGGTGTGGGGGGGTACAGGGGGGATAATGGTGTGGGGGGGTACAGGGGGGATAATGGTGTGGGGGGGGAGAGGGGGGATAATGGTGTGGGGGGGAGAGGGGGGATAATGGTGTGGGGGGGGGAGAGGGGGGATAATGGTGTGGGGGGGGAGAGGGGGGATAATGGTGTGGGGGAGAGGGGGGATAATGGTGTGGGGGGGAGAGGGGGGATAATGGTGTGGGGGGGGGGGAATGGTGTGGGGGGGAGAGGGGGGATAATGGTGTGGGGGGGTACAGGGGGGATAATGGTGTGGGGGGGTACAGGGGGGATAATGGTGTGGGGGGGAGAGGGGGGATAATGGTGTGGGGGGGAGAGGGGGGATAATGGTGTGGGGGGGGAGAGGGGGGATAATGGTGTGGGGGGGGAGAGGGGGGATAATGGTGTGGGGGAGAGGGGGGATAATGGTGTGGGGGGGAGAGGGGGGATAATGGTGTGGGGGGGGGAATTATGGTGTGGGGGGGAACGCTCCAACTGTCACTGAATCGAATTGTCAAACTTTTGCTGTACTAAATTGTCGAACCACCACTGACCTGAATTGTCCTAACGTCACTGACTCAAATTGTTTAACTGTCACTAAACCAAATTTTCAAACTGTCACTGAACTGAATTGTTGAACCGTCTTGTGAGTGAGGAGAGGTCGGGGAAAAACATGTAGAGCCAATGTGAAGGAACACTTATCTGTCTCCATGGCTTATCAGATCTCTCTGAGAAACATTGTACCCCCCCCCCCCCCCCCCGTATACCCCTCCCCCCGCCTCTGTATACCCCTCCCCCCCCCTGTATACCCCCCCCCCCCCCCTCTGTATACCCCTCCCCCCCTCTGTATACCCCCCCCCCCCCACCTCTGTATACCCCTCCCCCCACCTCTGTATACTCCGTATAATTATTACTAATTCTCAGACAACCGGACTTTGTACCAGAAATGTTTCAATTTGTTACAAAGGTGACTGTCTGTCTTTTTTATTGTATTCAGGTTTTCTCACAGTGTCCCCCCTGGATGGTGGAGGCGGAAGAATCTGATCCCGTTTAGTTATTGCGTCATATATGTATCATGATATATGTACTGCGCCTGAAACATGAGACTGCCAGAGCTGTCACTGGCCTCTGACTCTCCACTAAAAACAAGCTT
The DNA here is from genome assembly GCF_905171775.1 of Rana temporaria. Lineage (NCBI taxonomy): Eukaryota > Metazoa > Chordata > Amphibia > Anura > Ranidae > Rana > Rana temporaria. The sequence continues at coordinate 3,855,123 of NC_053501.1, read as the reverse complement.
GTTATTCAATGCAGTGAGGAGTCCCAATGATATTCAGGAGAACTAATAATAAATATCATATCATTTATATACAATATGTAAATTAAATGTATTCATAATTATAGTACATTTAGTAATAATTTACAAATAAACACTAGTAATATTTAATTTATATATTTATATTAATTTATTATAATTAATTTAAGTTAATAATAATATTAAAAATAATTTATATTGTATTATGTTAAATATTATTATAATAATATCAATAATGTAAATGCATAGATTATTATACGTTTGTATTTATGTTATTATTTTTAAAGTAGAACTAATAATAAATATAATTCTTAATGTATATACAGTGGGCCAGATTCACAGAAGAAATACGCCGGAGTATCTACTGATACTCCGGCGTATTTTTAAATTTGCCGCGTCGTATCTTTATTTGTAATTCACAAACAAAGATACGACGGCATTTGGCCAAGATCCGACAGGCTTACGGCTTCGTACGGCTTCGGATCTTAGGATGCAATACTTCGGCGACCGCTGGGTGGAGTTCGCGTCGTTTTCCGCGTCGGGTATGCAAATTAGCTGTTTACAGCGATCCACGAAGGTACGCGCGTTCGTCGCATTCTCTTACGTCGTCGCTAGTCGGCTTTTCGCGCCGCAAAGTTACGGCTGCTATTTAGGTGGTGTAACAATAGACAGCCCATGTTAAAGTATGGCCGTCGTTCCCGCGTCGAATTTAAATTTTTTTTTTTTTTGCGTAAGTCGTCCGGGAATACGAAAGGACGTAACGCATGTCGCTGTTCAAAACATTACGTCGGGGGCGACGTCATTTCGTGCAAAGCACGGCGGGAAATTTTAAAACGGAGCATACGCAGTACGTTCGGCGCGGGAACGCACCTAATTTAAATGGTCCCCGCCCCATTTGAATTAGGCGGGCTTGCGCCGGACGGCTTTACGCTACGCCGCCGCAAGTTTACACGCGAGTGCTTTGTGAATCAAGCGCTTACGCTGAAAACTTGCGGCGGTGTAACGTAAACGGGATACGTTACGCCGCCGCAAAGGTATGTGAATCTGGCCCTATATATTTTTTTCTAACACCCTATAGAATAAAATGGCGGTCATTGCAATACTTTTTGTCACACCGTATTTGCGCAGCGGTCTTATAAGCGCACTTTTTTGGGAAAAAATTCACTTTTTTGAATAAAAAAAATTAGTAGTAAAAAAAAAAAATAATAAAAATGCAATAAAACTATCCCCTATTTTGTAAACACTATAAATTTTGCGCAAACCAATCGATAAACGCTTATTGCGATTTTTTTTTTTACCAAAAATAGGTAGAAGAATACGTATCGGCCTAAACTGAGGGGAAAAAAACGTTTTTTTATATATTTTTGGGGATATTTATTATAGCAAAAAGTAAAAAATATTGCATTTTTTTCAAAATTGTCGCTCTATTTTTGTTTATAGCGCAAAAAAATAAAAACCGCAGAGGTGATCAAATACCACCAAAAGAAAGCTCTATTTGTGGGGGAAAAAAAGGACGCCAATTTTGTTTGGGAGCCGCGTCGCACGACCGCGCAATTGTCAGTTAAAGCGACGCAGTGCCGAATCGCAAAAACTGGCCAGGTCCTTTAGCTGCCTAAAGGTCTGGGTCTTAAGTGGTTAACGACTCACCACCACCTCTGCTGGAAGTCTGTTCCAAGCATCCACTACTCTTTTGGTAAAATAGTACTTTCTCGGGTTATTATTGCTCTATACTCCTGCTGGTTGGAGGTCACGTCCCCGTGTTGAGAATCTTGCCCTCCTGACCCTTAGTCACACCCTCCATGTATTTAAAGGTTTAAGTCATCAGCGTCATAGCGTCTTGCTGTACAGCAGCTCGGGTTACACAACCGCAGACGCATATTTGTCCCGGCAGAACAATAACATTGTCTGCAGCTGTGATTGCCGCAGGCGACGGTCTATTATGATGTCACAAAGCGGTTACCAATGTCACGTAAGCGGCTGGTAAACAAGAGGAGTTCCTGACACTCTATTACAGGACCGTCATCCAGGGCAACACTTTGGGGGCTGATTTACTAAAGGCAAATAGACTGTGCACTCCAGAGCTTAGGAAATGAGTAGAAGCTCTGCTGACTTCCATCATCCAATTACGTGCAAGCAAAAATGCAGGGCCAGATTCACAGCAGTAATACGCCGGCGTATCTACTGATACGCCGGCGTTTTTTCAAATTTGTCGCGTCGTATCTTGATTTGGAATCCTCAAACCAAGATACGACGGCTTTTGGCAAAGATCCGACAGGCGTACGGCTTCAGGTCGTAGGTGTAATTTTCCGGCGGCCGCTGGGTGGAGTTCGCGTCGTTTTCCAGCGTCGGGTATGCAAATTAGCTGTTTACGGCGATCCACAAAGGTACGCGCGTTCGTCGCATTCTCTTACGTCGTCGCTAGTCGGCTTTTCCCGTCGCAAACATAAGCCTGCTTTTTCATGGCTTACATTTAGACCAGCCATGTTAAAGTATGGCCGTCGTTCCCGCGTCGAACTTCAAATTTTTTTTTTTTTGCGTAAGTCGTCCGGGAATACGAAAGTACGTTACGCACGTCGCCATTCAAAACATTACGTCGGGGCGACGTCATTTCACGCAAAGTACGGCGGGAAATTTCCAAATGGAGCATGCATTTAAATGACACACGCCCCATTTGAATTAGGCGGGCTTGCGCCGGACAGATTTACGTAACGTAAAGGGGATACGTTACGCCGCCGCAATTTTTCATGAATCTGGCCCGCAGTTTTTTTTTCCTTGCACGTGATTGGGTATTCTTTACAAAGTGAAGCCTTACATCATTTACTAAGCTCTGGAGCAACTGCACAGTCTATTTGTGGATGGTAATGTGGCGCTACGTGTGAGCCAAAAAGCAATGGCTGTGTTCACCCAATGGGGTGTGACCATATATTGTGACACAAAGGTGAAATCAAAATCAGTAAAGTGAACAATATAAACAACAAAGGGGTAGATTCATGTAGCTATTACGGCGGCGTATCTGGAGATACGCCGCCGTAATTTCAAATCTGCGCCGGCGTATCGTTACGCCGATTCTCAAAGGCAGATACGCTCCAAAAATAGGCTTCCTCCGCTGAGGTAACTTGAATGCGGCGGCGTATAATTGTGTGCAATATTACGTTGGCCGCTAGGGGCGCTTCCGGTGTTTTTGGAGCAGAATATGCAAATTACCTAGATACGCCGATTCACAAACGTACGTACGGCCGGCGCAATTTATTTACGTCGTTTACGTTAGGCTTTTTTCGGCGTAACGTTGTTCCTGCTATTAGGAGGCGCAGCCAATGTTAAGTATGGACGTCGTTCCCGCTTCGAAATTTGAATTTTTACGTCGTTTGCGTAAGTCATTCGCGAATAGGGCTGGACGTAATATACTTTCACGTCGAAACCAATACGTCGTTGCGGCGTACTTGGGAGCAATGCACACTGGGATATGTACACGGACGGCGCATGCGCCGTTCGTAAAACACGTCAATCACGTCAGGTCATCACACATTAGCATAAAACACGCCCCCCCCCTTCCACATTTGAATTACGCGGGCTTACGCCGGCCCCATTTACGCTACGCTGCCGCAACTTACGGAGCAAGTGCTTTGTGAATACTGCACTTGCTCCTGTAAGTTACGGCGGCGTAGCGTAAAGAGGATACGCTGCGCCGCCGTAAGAAGAAGCGCAGGTACATGAATCTAGCCCAATGTAATGTAGTGTCCATAGACAATAAAACGATGAAGATGTTGAGGAACTTCCCAACAGAAATCTTCAAATATGAGGTGGAACACATATGCGCTTACCGTTGGACCCAAATGTCGTACGACAGTGGATCGATCGAGCTCGGAATGCCCCACAGAGATGTCACCGGAAGTCCAGAAGGAAATGAAGTCTACCTCCTAGGTCAGGGATGGCGAACCTCGGCACCCCAGATGTTTTGGAACTTCATTTCCCATGATGCTCATGAACTCTTCAGTGTAGTTGAGCATCATGGGAAATGTAGTTCCGAAACATCTGGGGTGCCGAGGTTCTCCGTCACTGTCCTAGGGAGTCAGATGTCATCAACCCAGGAAAGGGCAGGAAGACCAGATGTTCATCGGCCACCGGCTACTCCAATACTGAAGATCCTAGTAAACCTTGGGTATGGCAATCATAAAAGATCCTCCAAGCATCCAAACACGATCTGGTTCAGGTAAGTGAGAACCCTGGCATGGGTACTGGAAACCAACTGGAGAAGGCTCAAAAAAAAACGTATCTTCCACAAATTCATGTAAAGAGAAGAAAAAAACGGGGGCTCCAATGGCGTAGGTCATAAAGAGGTTTTAATGAAAAAAACAATATAAATAATAAAATATAATATATTATAAAAAAAAAAGGTGATCACAATTCATAAGTATTAAAAGCAATATGGGGAGCAAAATGCATGGCCCGACGCGTTTCGATCCAATAGGACATCTACAGGGGCATTCTGGAGGGGCAAGCCCCTGTTGGCGTCCTATTGGATCGAAACGCGTCGGGCCATGCATTTTGCTCCCCATATTGCTTTTAATACTTATGAATTGTGATCACCTTTTTTTTTATAATATATTATATTTTATTATGTTATGTATATTGTTTTTTTCACAGTGGCAGCATTTGGGGCACCGTGGCAGCACATGGGGCACAGTGGTAATATTTGGAGCACAGTGGCAGCATTTGGGGAACAGGGGCAGCACATGGGGCACAGTGGTAATATTTGGGGCACAGTGGTAATATTTGGGGCACAGTGGCAGCATTTGGGGAACAGGGGCAGCACATGGGGCACAGTGGTAATATTTGGAGCACAGTGGTAATATTTGGGGCACAGTGGCAGCATTTGGGGAACAGGGGCAGCACATGGGGCACAGTGGCAATATTTGGGGCACAGTGGCAGAACATGGGGCACAGTGGCAATATTTGGGGCACAGTGGCAGCACATGGGGCACAGTGGCAATATTTGGGGCACAGTGGCAGCACATGGGGCACAGTGGCAATATTTGGGGCACAGTGGCAGCACATGGGGCACAGTGGCAATATTTGGGGCACAGTGGCAGCATTTGGGGCACAGTGGCAGCACATGGGGCCCAGTGGCAATATTTGGGGCACAGTGGCAATATTTTGGGCACAGTGGCAGCACATGGGGCACAGTGGCTGCGTTTGATGGGCACAGTGGCTGCGCTTGGCTGCAATTGATGTTTTTTTCCCCAGAATATTTCAGTTAGTTTGCGCCCCCCCCCCCCCCAAAATTGGGAGCACCAGCCGCCACTGGTCAGCCGGTCTGGGATCAATCACAATGGAGCAGACAGGAGCAGAGGTCAAGCACATGAGCCAGGGGTCAAGCCAGAGGTTCAGGGTAAACAGGTACAGCAAGCCGTGGTCGGTGGCACGAAGTCCAAAGGGTCAGGATACACAAGGCACAGGAGATACAGGGATCTGTGTGTGTCAGTGGCAGGTTTAAATAGGCCAGGGGGCGCCAACATCCGCTACGTCGCGCGCACCCGTCGTCGTGCAGTGGCATCCGCGCATGCGCACGGGGATTCGCCTAGCGCATCCATGGCACGTACTGGCAGGATTGCCCATTCTCTGGCCATTTCCTTGACACTTGCCCTGTGCCAACGCAATCGTTTTGTTTCACCCCTCAACGTTCACATTTAATGGGGCGTACCTCGAATCCAACCAGCACTGCCCGCTTTTCGCCCTCAATCGCTAAAACACAGAAATGCGCTTCCTTTGGGCGTGACAATAACAAATAGTTTATCGATTACGAGCGACGTGTGGGTGTGTGTGAGAGGACAGGGCGATCTCAGGCGAGATGAGACAATGGGTGAGACGACACAAAGAAGGGTGGCATGCTGGCCATTCCTCTGTGGTGACAAAGAGGAGCCGTGACGGGAAGGGCCACACACTGCCAGATTAGTCATTGTACCCGCAGCAGATCAGCTGTACAGCAGCTCCAGAGAAGGAAGTGCTGGGGGCAGGGCTGTCTTAATGAGAGGGCACTGCCCAGGGGCCCCAGCTGCATGGGGGGCCCCTGCACTTTCCCCAAAGCAGCTGATCCTTGAGCCCACGCTGCCCTGAAATTGGGGGCCCCATGGTGGCACTGAGAGTGATGGTTACACAGGGGGGGGCAGTCTGCCTCCTACCTACTTGATGTCTGTTTACCTGCACTGTCATCACTGTAGGGGCCCCAGAGCATTACTTTGCCCAGGGGCCCATGATGCTATTAAGACGGCCCTGGCTGGGGGTCATCCACACGAAGGGTTATAGGCAGGGTTGTGGCTGAGTTGGTACCACCTGACCTCCTGTAGGGGGCCCAGGCCAGCAGGCGAGTGAATCGGATGTGGGCAGGGAGGGTGCTTGGCGCAGGAGGGGGAAGGGGGCGATTACTGAACCCGAACCCCTGTATGGGACGCTCTGCAGCAGCTGAAAGCCGTCTTCTCCTCCTCCTCCCTCCTGCCAACTTTCAGCTGCTGCAGAGAGATCCACACAGGGGATCAGTTCCAGTAATTGCCCCCCCTTGCCACGACCTGTCACTCTCTCTGGGCACCAAATATTACCCCCTGCTGACCAGGCCCCAGGGGCGGACTGACAACTCATGGGGCCCCCGGGCAATAGAATATTATGGGGCCCCTGGGCTTACAGATGGCCACCAAACCAGGAGGCATTACAGAGGCGGGGCAGCTAAAATCTCTGGATTTTCACATCAAAAGCATGTCGGTTTCGGACATATCAGGGACAGAAAAAACACAGATCTTTACATACTGTCCCTGGTTTTATTGAGCCTGGCAACCCTGATGGGGCCCCCTAGTGGCATGGGGCCCTCGGGCAGTGCCCGAGAGCCCCAATGGTCAGTCCGCCCCTGGCAGGTCCCCCTGTGTACTCCCCACCACCACCACCGTGCTGCCTGCTTCCCTCTTCTCCTTCCCGCCGGCAGTTGCGTAAGTCGTATGTCCGTCGTAAAGTTATTCCCCATATAGGAGGCGCAGCTCATGCAAAGGTATGGACCAGGGAACACAAGCCGTCGTATCTTTTGTCGTTTACGTTGTACGTGAATAGGGCTAGGCGTAGGTTACGTTCACGGCGTAGGCAGTGATCCGTCGTATCTTAGGGAATAGTTTCAACGTCATTCTGAGCATGCGCACTGGGTTGCGTCCACGGGACGGCGCATGCGCCGTTCATTTTAAGCACTTGTCTGTCACTCGGCACATCATTAGCACGGGGTCACGCCTCATTAGCATGGCTCACGCCCACTTCCACCTACGCCGGCGTACGCCGAGGAAACCCAGCGTATCTTTAACAGCGAGCGGGGGCGAGTGCTTTGTGAATCCAGTGCTTGCCGCCCTGCGCTACGCCGACGTAGCCTAAAAAAGATACGCTACGCCCGCATAACTATGCGCCGATGTATATGAATCCGGGCCAATGAGTGTTCGGTACCGATCGCTTACTGTGTTCATTTGTGACTGAAGCATAGTAAACTGTGTTTATTTGGAATTGGGGGGGAGGGGGGGGCTGTATGGGGCCCTGTGTTTATTTGGGATTGGGGGGGGGGTCAGATTGGCTGTATGGGGCCCCGTGTTTATTTGGGATTGGGGGGGCTGTATGGGGCCCCGTGTTTATTTGGGATTGGGGGGGGGGGCGGTCAGATTGGCTGTATGGGGCCCCGTGTTTATTTGGGATTGGGGGGGGCTGTATGGGGCCCCGTGTTTATTTGGGATTGGGGGGGGGCTGTATGGGGCCCCGTGTTTATTTGGGATTGGGGGGGGGGCGGTATGGGGCCCCGTGTTTATTTGGGATTGGGGGGGCTGTCAGATTGGCTGTATGGGGCCCCGTGTTTATTTGGGATTGGGGGGGGCGGTATGGGGCCCCGTGTTTATTTGGGATTGGGGGGGGAGGGGGGGCTGTCAGATTGGCTGTATGGGGCCCCGTGTTTATTTGGGATTGGGGGGGAGGGGGGGCTGTCAGATTGGCTGTATGGGGCCCCGTGTTTATTTGGGATTGGGGGGGGTGGCGGTATGGGGCCCCGTGTTTATTTGGGATTGGGGGGGGCTGTATGGGGCCCCGTGTTTATTTGGGATTGGGGGGGGGGGGGTATGGGGCCCCGTGTTTATTTGGGATTGGGGGGGCTGTCAGATTGGCTGTATGGGGCCCCGTGTTTATTTGGGATTGTGGGGGGGCGGTATGGGGCCCCGTGTTTATTTGGGATTGGGGGGGGAGGGGGGCTGTCAGATTGGCTGTATGGGGCCCTGTGTTTATTTGGGATTGGGGGGGGGCGGTATGGGGCCCCGTGTTTATTTGGGATTGGGGGGGGGGGGGGGGGGTCAGATTGGCTGTATGGGGCCCCGTGTTTATTTGGGATTGGGGGGGGGGCTGTCAGATTGGCTGTATGGGGCCCCGTGTTTATTTGGGATTGGGGGAGGGGGGGCTGTCAGATTGGCTGTATGGGGCCCCGTGTTTATTTGGGATTGGGGGGGGGGGTCTGATTGGCTGTATGGGGCCCCGTGTTTATTTGGGATTGGGGGGGGGGGTCTGATTGGCTGTATGGGGCCCCGTGTTTATTTGGGATTGGGGGGGAGGGGGGGCTGTCAGATTGGCTGTATGGGGCCCCGTGTTTATTTGGGATTGGGGGGGGGGTCAGATTGGCTGTATGGGGCCCCGTGTTTATTTGGGATTGGGGGGGGGGCTGTCAGATTGGCTGTATGGGGCCCCGTGTTTATTTGGGAATGGGGGGGGGGGCTGTCAGATTGGCTGTATGGGGCCCCGTGTTTATTTGGGATTGGGGGGGGGGGGTCTGATTGGCTGTATGGGGCCCCGTGTTTATTTGGGATTGGGGGGGGGGGCTGATTGGCTGTATGGGGCCCCGTGTTTATTTGGGATTGGGGGGAGGGGGGGCTTATGGGGCCCCGTGTTTATTTGGGATTGGGGGGGGCTGTATGGGGCCCCGTTTTTATTTGGGATTGGGGGGGGGCGGTATGGGGCCCTGTGTTTATTTGGGATTGGGGGGGTGTCAGATTGGCTGTATGGGGCCCCGTGTTTATTTGGGATTGGGGGGGTGTCAGATTGGCTGTGTGGGGCCCCGTGTTTATTTGGGATTGGGGGGGTGTCAGATTGGCTGTGTGGGGCCCCGTGTTTATTTGGGATTGGGGGGGTGTCAGATTGGCTGTATGGGGCCCCGTGTTTATTTGGGAGGGGGGCTGTATGGGGCCCCGTGTTTATTTGGGAGGGGGGCTGTATGGGGCCCCGTGTTTTTTTTTGGAAGGGGGGCTGTATGGGGCCCCGTGTTTTCTCTCGGGGGCCCCGCACCGGGGACACCCCGCCGCTATCACCTCACAACAGTCACAACTTTCTTGGAACTTCGCCAGTCAGTGACGTCACCGCAGCGGAGAGAAGAGAAAAAAAATGTATAAGGAGGGGGCTCGTCTGTCTCCGGGGACCAATCAGAGCCGGGCGGTGCCGGGAGGCGGCCAATCAGCGGCGGGCGGACAGTTCCGCGGACCTGACGACCTTCAGGACTCCGGGAATAAAAATGCCGATCGGAGACGGAGAAGGTTTGCTGGAGAGGAGCGGCGACACGGACGGGTGAGTGCGCGCCTGACACGGGGGGCCCCTGACTGCACTACAACGACGGGCCCTCCCCCTTCTACCTGTACTTCTGGGGGCCCCGAATACTGTGCACCCCCCCTCCCCCTCTGTACAGCTGGGGGCCCCAAATACTGCAATGACAGGTGCACCCCCTCCCCCCTCTGTACCTCTGGGGGCCCCAAATACTGCAATGACAGGTGCACCCCCTCCCCCTCTGTACCTCTGGGGGCCCCAAATACTGCAATGACAGGTGCACCCCCTCCCCCTCTGTACCTCTGGGGGCCCCAAATACTGCAATGACAGGTGCACCCCCCCTCCCCCTCTGTACAGCTGGGGGCCCCAAATACTGCAATGACAGGTGCACCCCCTCTCCCAATCTGTACCTCTGGGGGCCCCAAATACTGCAATGACAGGTGTACCCCCTCCCCCTCTGTTCTGCTGGGGGCCCCGAATACTGCAATGACAGGTGTACCCCCTCCCCCTCTGTTCTGCTGGGGGCCCCAAATACTGCAATGACAGGTGCACCACCTCCCCCTCTGTTCTGCTGGGGGCCCCGAATACTGCAATGACAGGTGCACCCCCTCCCCCTCTGTTCTGCTGGGGGCCCCAAATACTGCAATGACAGGTGCACCCCCTCCCCCTCTGTACAGCTGGGGGCCCCGAATACTGCAATGACAGGTTCAACCCCTCCCCATCTGTTCTGCTGGGGGCCCCTTCTGCTGCATTGATAGGTGCACCCCCTCCCATCTGTACTGCTGGGGGCCCCAAATACTGTTCTGACAGATACATCCACCTCCCATATGTACTGCTGGGGGCCCCAAATACTGTAATGACCGGTGCATCCCCCTCCCCTCTGTACAGCTGGGGGCCCCAAATACTGCAATGATAGTCTCATTCCCCTCCGTACTGCTGGGGGCCCCATCTACTGCAATGATAGATCCATTCCCCTCTGTACTGCTGGGGGCCCCATCCACTGCAATGATAGATCCAGTCCCCTCTTTAGTGTAATGCTGATGATTGCAGAATTCTCTCTGATGCAGAAATCACTGATGGTGCATTGAGAGGACCCTCCCCCATTCCTCTATGTGCATTAATATGGGGGCCCTATAGATCCTCCTAGGGGGCTGTATACGGACCCCCCCCTCCCTTTGTGCTGTGTCATGATCAACCTGCATGTTGTCTGTGCTGCTGCTCCCTTCTGCATGGAGGATGTATCTGCGGGCATTCTCCAAAGCAGTGCCCTGACCAGGAGATCTGTAGATCCCTGCAGTGCCCTGGACAGGGGATCTGTAGATCCCTGCAGTGCCCTGGACAGGGGATATGTAGATCCCTGCAGTGCCCTGACGAGGAGATCTGTAGATCCCTGCAGTGCCCTGGCGAGGAGATCTGTAGATCCCTGCAGTGCCCTGGACAGGGGATATGTAGATCCCTGCAGTGCCCTGACGAGGAGATCTGTAGATCCCTGCAGTGCCCTGACGAGGAGATCTGTAGATCCCTGCAGTGCCCTGACGAGGAGATCTGTAGATCCCTGCAGTGCCCTGACGAGGAGATCTGTAGATCCCTGCAGTGCCCTGACGAGGACATCTGTAGATCCCTGCAGTGCCCTGACCAGGCGATCTGTAGATCCCTGCAGTGCCCTGACCAGGCGATCTGTAGATCCCTGCAGTGCCCTGACCAGGCGATCTGTAGATCCCTGCAGTGCCCTGACCAGGCGATCTGTAGATCCATGCAGTGCCCTGACCAGGCGATCTGTAGATTCAATGCAGTGCCCTGACCAGGCGAACTGTGTCCCTTCCTTGGTGTGAGTGGGAGGAGCTGTGTCCCATCCTTGGTGTGGGTGGGAGGAACTGTGTCCCATCCTTGGTGTGAGTGGGAGGAACTGTGTCCCATCCTTGGTGTGAGTGGGGGGAACTGTGTCCCATCATTGGTGTGAGTGGGGGGAACTGTGTCCCATCCTTGGTGGGAGGAGCTGTGTCCCATCCTTGGTGTGGGTGGGAGGAACTGTGTCCCATCCTTGGTGTGAGTGGGAGGAACTGTGTCCCATCCTTGGTGTGAGTGGGAGGAACCGTGTCCCATCCTTGGTGTGGGTGGGAGGAACCGTGTCCCATCCTTGGTGTGAGTGGGAGGAACTGTGTCCCATCCTTGGTGTGAGTGGGAGGAACTGTGTCCCATCCTTGGTGTGGGTGGGAGGAACTGTGTCCCTTCCTTGGTGTGAGTGGGAGGAACTGTGTCCCATCCTTGGTGTGAGTGGGAGGAACTGTGTCCCATCCTTGGTGTGGGTGGGAGGAACCGTGTCCCATCCTTGGTGTGGGTGGGAGGAACCGTGTCCCATCCTTGGTGTGAGTGGGGGGAACCGTGTCCCATCCTTGGTGTGAGTGGGAGGAACCGTGTCCCATCCTTGGTGTGAGTGGGAGGAGCTGTGTCCCATCCTTGGTGTGAGTGGGAGGAACTGTGTCCCATCCTTGGTGTGAGTGGGAGGAACTGTGTCCCATCCTTGGTGTGGGTGGGAGGAACCGTGTCCCATCCTTGGTGGGAGGAACTGTGTCCCGTCCTTGGTGTGAGTGGGAGGAACTGTGTCCCATCCTTGGTGTATGTGGGAGGAACCGTGTCCCGTCCTTGGTGTGAGTGGGAGGAGCTGTGTCCCATCCTTGGTGTGAGTGGGAGGAACTGTGTCCCATCCTTGGTGTGAGTGGGAGGAACTGTGTCCCATCCTTGGTGGGAGGAACTGTGTCCCGTCCTTGGTGTGAGTGGGAGGAACTGTGTCCCATCCTTGGTGTATGTGGGAGGAACTGTGTCCCATCCTTGGTGTATGTGGGAGGAACTGTGTCCCATCCTTGGTGTGGGTGGGAGGAACTGTGTCCCATCCTTGGTGTAAGAGGGAGGAACTGTGTCCCATCCTTGGTGTGAGTGGGAGGAACTGTGTCCCATCCTTGGTGTGAGTGGGAGGAACCGTGTCCCATCCTTGGTGTGAGTGGGAGGAACTGTGAAATAACGTACATTCATGTATTGCATGAATGTATGTTATTGTTGCCGCTGCCGCTGGTCTAATTCAGATGGCCGGAACTTGAGCGCCGACCACCTGAATAACGGCAGCTGGTTGGCTGTGCGGAAGTGCCTATCAGAGCCAGCGGCTCTCCGAGTACAGCCCTCGTCTCCCAGAAGCTTATCCTCGGAACCTACGGGGGGTGCGTTCCTTGAATAAGACTGACGGCCGTCTCGGCCAATCAGGTTCACTGATTCTGGTTATCAGTAACCTGATTGGCTGAAGCGTCACCAAGGTGGGAGAAGACATCGAGGGACGTGGAAGGAGAAAGGTAAGTGCATTTTACTGGGCACAGAGGCGACAAAGGGCACAGTGGCTACAATTAAAGGGCACAGTGGCTACAATTAAAGGGCACAGTGGTGACAATTGGCACAGTGGCTGCGTTTGATGGCATGGCACAGTGGTGACAATTGATGGCCCAGTGACTGCGTTTGATGGGCACAGTGAGGCTGCAATTTTTTTATTTTTTTTTTCATTTGCGCCCCCCCATTTGAGCACCATCCGCCACTGGTCTCAAGAAGAATCACATTGAGGTCATGGAGTGGCCTAGCCAGTCCCCAGACCTTAATCCTATAGAAAGTTTATGAAGGGAGCTAAAACTTCGAGTTGCTGGGCACGGCCAGGGCATCATGGGGGAAGTTGTCTGAATTTCTCACTTCCTGTTCCTCCTCATTAAGCTTGCCCCCATCATCCGAGCCGTTCTGGCTGGGGGTTAGTTAGTGTGCTCGCCCCCTCCCTTGAGACTGCATCCCTGCAGGGAGATGTTGTGTTCACAGCGTCTCCCCGCAGGGATGTAGTCCCAAGGGGAGCCGCAATTAACGGCACAGGCTAGGTAAGAAACGGCACTTAGTTTAGTTTCTTCCCTGCGCATGCGCCGTTGGGATTTTCGGTGGACTACAAGTGAAATATCTCCTAAACGGCGCACGTTTAGGAGATATTTCCACTGCCTATAGGTAAGTTTTATTCTAGGCTCACCTATAGGTAGAAGTCCAAGAAGTGGGTCTACATCCACTTTAAGGTTTTTTGCGCACTATTTGGTATACAAAGTGTGTATTTAGTGTATCCTTTGCGTTTTCTGGTATATCCTGTTCTTGTATATACTCATGCTGTCTTTAGTATAAACATTATTTGTATTTAGTGTATACCTGCGCTGTTTTCTATGCATGCGGCGGTATTGTGCTTTGTGTTCATTTATATGGACGGCGCCAATATTTCAATTTTTTTCACTCAACTCTCCATTGACATTTTAGGAGGAGCGCCCCCTGTGTCCACTGATGTGTTCCCCCTGCAGCCAAAGCCCCAGACGCGGATATGCCGGGCGGTGTGCGTTGGGTGCCTTCCAGCGATCCCTCTGACTACCAGTCGCAGAAACAATGCAAGAGGACGTCGTTTGCCTTCTACCAGGCGGTGCGGGACCTGCTGCCAGTCTGGGTGCTGGAGGACATACGTCTGATGGAGGCCCTACACTGGGAGGAGGGTGGCCGTGTCAGCTCCTACACCCCCTCCGAAGCTCTGCTCTATGCACTGGTCCACGACCACTTGGCCTATGCCCGTTACCTGCTCAGCCACTTCCCCCATGATGCCCTGGCCGTGCCCAGCAAAAGCTTCAGCTGCTGCCAGTCGGCGGCCCCCCACCTCAGCATGGCCGTACGCTACGACCGGGCGCAGATCCTGCGCGAGATCCTGGTCACCCTGCGGACTTTTCCCCCCTCCAACCGGGCTGCCTACCTCAACAGGCACGGGTGCCAGCGGGTGGAGATGGGCAAGACCCCCGTGCACCTGGCCTGTGAGCTGCAAAGAGCCGAGTGCCTGGCCCTGCTATTGGGGCACGGCGCCTGCCCCTACGCCGAGGACTGCAGCGGCGACACCCCCTTGGACTACCTGTTGCAGCTCATCAGCAGCAGCCCGCAGGACATGCATCTCAAAAGGCTGTGCCTGGACTCGCTCCTTCTCTACATGCCCAGGGGGCTACCCCCCAACACCCGCCACAGACTGCAGGAGGACCGCGGTGCCTGGAGGGAGGCGCTGGGCCAGGAGCTGTACGCCTGGTTAACCGGCGCCTCTCCCCCCAACCTCTTCACCATATCGATGCAGAGCCTGCTCCGGGCCCTGCCAGCGGACAGATTCCCCGAGGCCCTGGAGGAGCTGCCCCTGCCCGATTTCCTGAGACCCCTGGCCTTAAAAATGCAAATCCCAAAATAGAAACCCTTTGCAGTGGACCCGTGCCTGGACTGCGCATGCAGCAACCACTTAACGTGGACGGCGCTGACGTTACCCGCGTCGTATTCTTTTACATTTGTTATCTAACACTAATGACATACTTTTCCTTTTTAAAGAAAAAGGCAAAGCACCTGTGTGAGAAGCTGCTGATGGAAGCAGTCGCCCCCCCCCCCCCCCCCGCACTACTAGTCCTTGGGCAGCGACGATATGAAACTATTACATGGAATAGCAGCTTCCATCAGAAGCTTCTGACGCAAGTATTTTGCTTTGTGAGGTTGCCTTTTAATCTTCTTTTTTTATAGAACTACAGGTATCAGCATGGCCTCACATTTTTATCTTCGTCACGATTTTAATGGTGGTAATATTGCATTAGTGCCCATGCTCCAAATCTTCCAGCCGTGCTGAGACTTGTAGTTCCACCAACTTCTGAGAAGCCTTGATAGCTTTGGAGCTTCTGTAGAACTACAAGTGTCAGCAGTCTGTAAGGCTCACCACACACAATACAATCTCATTGTACAATCTCTTTTAGCTCTACCAACAACGATATAGTGATTGGGGAGAGATTCATTGAGTCGATTAGGTAGGTCCTGATATTACATCGTTTTTAGTAAATCTGAAGATGATTGTATAGAGATTGGTTTGGTTTTGGATAGAGTAATGAGTGGTCAGAACCCCTTGACGGTTTTATTTATTTTTTATTTTTTAACCACTTAAGACCCGGACCTTTAGGCAGCTAAAGGACCCGGCCAGGATATACGTCTGCAGCATGGCAAGGGCAGGCAAAAGAACTTGTATATATGTCCCCTTTAACCACTTAAGACCCGGACCAAAATGCAGCTAAAGGACCCGGCCAGTTTGCTGCGATTCGGCACTGCGTCGCTTTAACTGACAATTGCGCGGTCGTGCGACGTGGCTCCCAAACAAAATTGGCGTCCCCTTTCCCCCACAAATAGAGCTTTCTTTTGGTGGTATTTGATCACCTCTGCGCTTTTTATTTTTTGCGCTAGAAACAAAAATAGAGCGACAATTTAGAAAAAAAATGCAATATTTTTTGCTATAATGAATATCCCCCAAAAATATATAAAAAAAATGTTTTTTTCCTCAGTTTAGGCCGATACGTATTCTTCTACCTATTTTTGGTAAAAAAAAAAATCGCAATAAGCGTTTATCGATTTGGTTTGCGCAAAATTTATAGCGTTTACAAAATAGGGGATAGTTTTATTGCATTTTTATTAATTATTTTTTTTTGTTACTACTAATGGCGGCGATCAGCGTTTTTTTTTTCGTGACTTGCGACATTATGGCGTACACTTCGGACAGTTTTGACACATTTTTGGGACAATTGTCATTTTCACAGCAAAAAATGCATTGTTTACTGTGAAAATGACAGTTGCAGTTTGGGAGTTAACCACAAGGGGGCGCTGATGGGGTTAAGTGTGACCTCATGTGTGTTTACAACTGTAGGGGGGGGTGGCTGTAGGTGTGACGTCATCGATTGCGATTCCCTTTAAAAGGGAACACACGATCGATGCCGCCGCCACAGTGAAGAACGGGGAAGGTGTGTTTACACACGGCTCTCCTCGTTCCTCAGCTTCGGGGAGCGATCGCGGGACTCGAGCAGCGATCAGGTCCGCGGGTCCAGCGGCCGCGGTCACGGCTGGACGGGGCTGGATGTGTGACGTCATTGATCGTGTTTCCCTATATCAGGGAACACACGATCAATGACAGCGCCACAGTGAAGAACGGGGAAGGTGTGTTTACATACAGCTCTCCCCATTCTTCAGCTCCGGGGACCGATCGCGGGACTCCAGCGGCGATCAGGTCCAGTGGCCGCGGTCACGGCTGGATGTGTGACGTCATTGATCGCGCTTCCCTATATCAGGGAACAGACGATCAATGACAGCGCCACAGTGAAGAACGGGGAAGCTGTGTTTACACACAGCTCTCGTTCCTCAGCTCCGGGGACCGATCGCGGGACTCCAGCGGCAATCGGGTCCCACGGCCGTGGTCACGAAGCTTCGGACCAGGTCGTGGGCGGGCGCACGCCCGCGGCTGGGCACTTAAAGAGGACGTACAGGTACGTGCTTGCGTCCAGCCGTGCCATTCTGCCGACGTAGATGTGCAGGAGGCGGTCCTTAAGTGGTTAAGCTGTCTGTGTCTCGTTGGGGAGATTTCCCTCACTTCCTGTCCAGCAGACACAACAGGAAGTGAGAATGAGAGGGGAGGAGGTGTCCCTATTGAAGGATTTCCCCCTCACTTCCTGTGTCGATAAAAACGATGGACTTTGAAATCCAAGAGGCAACGACCACCAGGACAAACGAAGGGGGGTAATGTCTACAGACAGCAATAAAAACCAGACAGGGATTCTCACCCACACACTCTTTATCCAAAACTATAAAAAAAAACAACAGCTTTGGCTTTGGATATACTTTAAAGCTGAAGTGCCAAAAAAGCCAATTAGATCCTTCTTATTTTTTTTCGTTATATCTTAGGCTTGAAATGCCTCTGATTGGCTGCCGTGGCAAAACACCCCCACACTTTTCCTGCGGCTTTACAAGCCGCAGGAAAAGTGTGGGGGTGTTTTGCCACGGCAGCCAATCAGAGGCATTTCAAGGTGTTCCATGTTTGCGGAATGTATTTTTGCACTGGATAATAATGCAGACGGGGTGGCACCGTGTAGACCACAAATGTATTGTACAAATGGTATTGCCGAGGGCACTAAAGGTTGTAGTTATAAAAAATTGCAGAGCTTTTCGTCCTGTGAAAATATATGTACAAAATGGGCAAAAACGAATGTTCTTAGGCTATTTTCTCTCCTGGCCAAATGTTATTCTTTATACAGAATAGAATGAATCACGAAAACGCTGCATGTGGCCACTAGACGGAGCTGATGAGCATAAGAAATAAGGGCCAGATTCACATAGAACTGCGGCGGCGTAACGTATCGTAGATACGTTACACCGCCGCAAGTTTTCATCGCAAGTGCCTGATTCACAAAGCACTTGCGATGAAAGCTACGCCGGCGGCCTCCGGCGCAAGGCGGGCCAATTCAAATGGGCGTGTGCCATTTAAATTAGGCGCGCTCCCGCGCCGGACCTACTGCGCATGCTCCGTTTCCTAACTCCCGCCGTGCTTTGCGCGCCGTGACGTCATTTTTTTTTCGAACGGCGACGCGCGTAGCGTACTTCCGTATTCCCGGACGTGTTACGCAAACGACGTTAAATTTAAAATTTCGACGCGGGAACGACGGCCATACTTTAGACAGCAATACGATTGCTGTGTAAAGTTAGGGCAGGTCAAACGACGACTAACTTTGCGACGGGAAACTAGACTAGCGGCGACGTAGCGAACACGAAAATCCGGTCGGGGATCCGCCGTAACTGGTAATTTGCATACCCGACGCTGGTTTACGACGCGAACTCCACCCAGCGGCGGCAGCGGTACTGCATCCTGAGATCCGACAGTGTAAAACAATTACAACTGTCGGATCTTAGGGATATCTATGCGTAACTGGTTCTATGAATCAGCCGCATAGATAGAAACAGAGATACGACGGAAACAACGTTGTATCTCTTTGGTGAATCTGGCCCTAAATGCTTATCTACCATGATCGTCCGCTCCATCTAGTGGCCAAGAGGTGGTATTTTCCTGATTCACTCTATTCTATATGAAGAATAACATTCAACCTGTAAAGAAAAAGTCTTTAACATTTGCCCAGAATGAATGAAAATGCAGTTTTACAGGACAAATAGCGCAGCCAATTTTTCATATATATACACCCTTTTCGTTTCCGTTCCATCTGCCTCTCTGATTCAAAGACACGGTACTGAGGGAGGTGTAATATCAATTATTTCTATGACAGTCGCTCTCACTGTAGTGGACTGCCTTAGGGGGGGGGAGGGCAATGCAAAGATTTCTGCATATTTTTTGTTATTCCACTTGCGTTCTGTCATTATTTAAACCACTTAATCCCCGCACCATTTTGTTGCTAAATGACCGGGCCACTATTTGCGATTCGGCACTGCGTCGCTTTAACCACTTAAGACCCGGACCACAATGCAGCTAAAGGACCTTGCCCCTTTTTGCGATTCGGCACTGCGTCGCTTTAACTGACAATTGCGCGGTCGTGCGACGTGGCTCCCAAACAAAATTGGCGTCCTTTTTCCCCCACAAATAGAGCTTTCTTTTGGTGGTATTTGATCACCTCTGCGATTTTTATTTTTTGCGCTATAAACAAAAATAGAGCGACAATTTTGAAAAAAAAAATATATTTTTTACTTTTTAATAATAAATATCCCCAAAAATATATATATATATATATATAAAAATGTTTTCCTCAGTTTAGGCCGATACGTATTCTTCTACTTATTTTTGTTAAAAAAAATCGCAATAAGCGTTTGGTTTGCGCAAAATTTATAGCGTCTACAAAATAGGGCATAGTTTTATGGCATTTTTATTAATATTTTTTTTTTTACTAGTAATGGCGGCAATCAGCGATTTTTATCATGACTACGACATTATGGCGGACACATCGGACACCTTTGACACATTTTTGGGACCATTGTCATTTTTACAGCGATCAGGGCTATAAAAATGCACTGATTACCGTGAAAATGACACTGGCAGTGAAGGGGTTAACCACTAGGGGTTAAATCTTCCCTAAGGAGTGATTCTTACTGTAGGGGGGCGTGGCTTGCTGTGACACGTCACTGATCGTGTTCCCGATGACAGGGAACACAACACGATCAGTGACAGTGTCACTAGGCAGAACGGGGAGACGTTGTGTTTACACTAACATCTCCCCGTTCTATCTCTCCGTGAGACGAACGCGGGTATGCCCGCGGCGATCGAGATCACGCCGGGTACGCGCGTGCCCGCAACAGCCGCTTTATAAAGGGGACGTATATATATACGTTCTTTTGCCTGCCTGTGCCATGCTGCAGACGTATATCCTGCGTGTGGCAAGCGGTTACCGTATTTATCGGGGTATTGCGCGCTCCGGCGTATAGCGCGCACCCCTAATGTTGACCTGAAATTCCTGTAAAAAAAACATTATTACTTACAGTTTTGGTGTCTTGCCCGGCGTCCATCGGCGGCCTTGTCCGGTCCGGCGTCCGTCTGCGGCCTCGGTGGTGTCCTCCCCGCTTCTCCCGCGCTGTCTCCGAGTCGAATTCCCGCGCTGTGTTTGAACGCCGCCGCCGACATATACCGAGCGCAGTACACTCGGGCATGCTCGGCTTCTCACGCATAAACGTCACAGAGCGTGACCACGAGCGAAGCCGAGCCTGGCCGAATGTACCCGAGTGTACTGCGCTCGGTATATGTCGGCGGCGGCGTTCAAACTGAGCGCGGGTATCGGCGTATATCGCGCACCCACGATTTCCCCCTTATTTTAAGGGGAAAAAAGTGAGCGGTATACGCCGATAAATACGGTAAATAACGCAATTAACACGAAGCTGCCCTGTTTGAGGCAGAAGTAATAAAGCACCTCCCTCCTGCTAGTACCTTCATTGTGTTTCCCCGACACTTTATTGGTTTCCTCAAAATTGCTGGTACTTTGGGTTATGGGGGGGAGCATGTGACCTTCTCACAAGAAAGCAGGGCATGGCCCTGAGTGGCCAGTCACAATTTCCGAACACCACTATGTGAGGGAATGGAAGGAGCTCATTAGCCCTGTGTAAGCTCAGACATGGAGCTTACACAGGGATTAGACTCCGTGCTCTGCTCAGGCCGGGGGGAGCGGGGGTGAGGGAAAGTATCAGTGGGTGATATAAGAGAGGCAAATGGAGGGAAAACACGGTGCCCTGGTCAGTGTTCTTTAATTGCTGCTTACTTTGCACTCAAAAGATATTTTTGAGTTGTTATTCTTCTTCGGGATAAAACTTTACTTTGTACAGCTGATTTTTTTTTTTTATGTAAAATAAAAGGGCTACAGTTTTGTTATAGGAACCACTATAAAAAAGGGGAAATAAGGCAACTGACATGGCGGCCCTCTTTCCGGGTGGCCTGTCAGCGGTGGATAATGTAGTAGTGACTTGATGGTAATGGGGGACATTTCTAACACTTGTGCAAGCTGAAAAATAACGGTGAAAATCACGCAGTCCTAAAATAAGTTGTCTTATCTTCAGACAGAACAGTGGGCCAGATTCACATACATTTCCGTTACGCAGCGGCGGCGTAACGTATTCCATTTACGTTACACCGCCGCAAGTTTACAGCGTAAGTGCCTGATTCACAAAGCTCTTACCTGTAAACCTGCGGCGGTGTAACGTCAATGCGCTCGGCACAAGCCGGCCTAATTCAAATGGGGCGGGCACCATTTAAATTAGGCGCGCTCCCGCGCCGAACGTTCTGCGCGTGCTCCGTTAGGAAATTTCCCGCCGTGCTTTGCGCGAAATTACGGCGCCCCGACGTATTTTTTGAACGCCGATGTGCGTTACCTCCTTTCGTATTCCCGGATGTCTTATGCAAAAAAAAAAAAAATAATAAAAATTCGACAAGGGAACGACGGCCATACTTTAACATGGATGGTGTCATTTTACACCACCTAAAGAGGACACGTAACATTGCGACGGGAAAAGCCGGCGACGTAAGCGAATGCGACGAACGCGCGTACCTTCGTGGCTCGCCGTAAACATCTAATTTGCATACCCGACGCAGGAAAACGACGCAAACTCCACCCAGCGAGCGCCGGAGAATTACACCTACGATCCGAAGCCGTACGCCTGTCGGATCGAAGCCTAAAGCCGTCGTAACTTGTTTTGAGGATTCAAAACAACGCTACGACGCGGCAAATTTGAAAATACGCCAGAGTATCAGTAGATACGCCGGCGTATTTTCTCTGTGAATCTGGCCCAGTGTTTGTTAATGTCCTCTATTCAGCTGAATGTTTCATAGGAACTGCATTGCCGAAAGAAAAATTTGCCTTAACTGTCGCTAGTCAAGAAGCTCATTGGTTGCTATGGGCAACACGGACAGTCCCTCATTCAGTCATTTTCATATATAAGGCTTGTTTTATCATGGGCTCTAGGTTTATTTTGTAATGGTGCATTCCAAAAAACGGGTGAGCTGTGCAAGAAGATTCATTTTTACTTCAGAAGTTGGAGGACCGGTCACCTGAGGGGGGACCATTTTGTTGTCTGAACCAACCATTTTAAATCTAACGAACATGTCCCAACGCAGAACTGTGTGCGTTACTTCACCAAGCACAGGCGAAGGTTTTGCGTTGGGAAAACGGGTGTATAGGCGCTGCAACCTTCCCACATAAAATCTCTGCCTGGTGCTCAGACCTTGAGGCTGCCGACACCTCCAACGTACCAGAATAAAGGAACGGGATGGTCGGCGCTCAGAATGACTAATGTCCGAAACGCGTAGGTTGTTTTATAGCATTGTATATGCATTTAATAAAGAAATACTATTTTGGATGTCATCCCAAGGGGCCGACCATCCCTTTCCTTTCTAAAGGGTTTGTGTTGGCGGCCATTTTGTTTTCTAAAGAAATAAGTATGACGATAATTTAGTGTAAACGCTCACAAGGCTGCAGCCTGTAAATGCACTGGCTCAAAATCATTAGTCCTCTCATACTAATTAATATCACTGTTGAAGATGGCTTCCTCAGTTTTGTGTGGTCATTGCGAGCGTTCATGAGGCTGCGGCCTCTGAAAATTCACTGGCTCGATATCATTAGTCCCCCTCACACTATATAATATCACTGTTGAAGATGGCTTCCTCAGTTTTGTGCAGTTATGAGGCTGTGGCCTGTAAATTCACTAAGGCCCCTTTCACATTGAGGCGTTTTTCATGCGGTACAGCGCTAAAAATAGCGCTGCTATACCGCATGAAAAAACCTGCCCTGTAGTGTTCAATGTGAAAGCCCGAAGGCTTTCACACTGAAGCGGTGCGCTAGCAGGAGCGCTCCAAAAGTCCTGCTAGCTGCATCTTTACTGCGGTATAGGAGCGGTGTGTTCACCGCTCCTATACCGCGCCTTCCCATTGAAATCAATGGAAAAAGCGCGGTAATACCGCGGTATTAACCCTTTTTCGGCCGCTAGCAGGGGTTAAAACCTCACCGCTAGTGCCCGAATATCGCGGTAAATACGAGGGTATAGCCGCGCTACAAATAGCGCGGCTATACCGTCACTGCGGCTCCACGCCTCAATGTGAAAGAGGTCTTAAGGGCCTGCCTTAACTTCATTAGTCCCCTTATACCAGTGGTCATCAACTCCTGTCCCTCAGGGACCACTAACAGGCCAGGTTTGCAAGATAACTGAAATACATCACAGGTGATATCAGTTGCTGCTCAGTGATTGCAGTATTCTAGTCTGCATCCCCCAAGGTAATACATAAAACCTGGCCTGTTAGTGGGCCCTGAGGACAGTGTTGATGACCACTGCCTTATACTAATAAATAGAACTCGTGAAGATGGCTTCCTCCACTCTGTGTGGTCAGAGTGAGCGTTCACAAGCCTGCGACCTATATATACATTAAGGGCCTGGCACGATGTCATAATAAATAATGGAGATGGCTTCCTCCATTTTGCACAGCCCGAGTAGGCGTTCATGTGGCTGCGGCCTGTATATTCACTTGAGAGAATAGTTACATTTCATTAGTCCCCCAATACTAAATAATAGCACTCCTGAAGTTGGTTTCCTCCATTTTGTGCAGCCAGAGTGCACATTCATGAGGCTGTGGCCTGTAAATTCATTGAGGGCCTGCCTTGATTTCATTAGTTCCCTCAAACAAATAAATAGCACTCTCCCTTCATTGTGAGGAGTCACAGTGGGCGGTCCTGTAGATGCAGCCTGTAAATTCACTTGAGAGCCTGGGTAAATTTTATCAGTCCCCTCATAATAAACAATCATAATCTTTAAAATAGCTTCCTCCATTTTGTGCCGCCAGAGTGAGCGTTCACGAGGCTGCGGCCTGTAAATTCACTCAAGGCTCTGGTTTGATGCCCCCCTCATAATAAACAATCATATTCTTTAAAATAGCTTCCTCCATTTTGTGCCGCCAGAGTGAGCGTTCACGAGGCTGCGGCCTGTAAATTCACTCAAGGCTCTGGTTTGATGCCCCCCTCATAATAAACAATCATATTCTTTAAAATAGCTTCCTCCATTTTGTGCCGCCAGAGTGAGCGTTCACAAGGCTGCGGCCTGTAAATTCACTCAAGGCTCTGGTTTGATGCCCCCCCTCATAATAAACAATCATATTCTTTTAAAATCGCTTCCTCCATTTTGTGCCGACAGAGTGAGCGTTCACAAGGCTGCGGCCTGTAAATTCACTCAAGGCTCTGGTTTGATGCCAATAGCTCCCCCCTCATGATAAATAATAACACTTCTAAAGGTAGATTCATCTATTCTGTGCAGCCAGAGTGAGCGTTCATGAGGCTGCGGCCTGTAAATTCACTTAAGGGTCTGGCTTGATGTCAATGGTTATAAATGGTCATAAATAATAACGCTTCTAAAACATTTTGTTCAGCCAGAGTTGAGCGTTCATTAGCCTGGCTGGGTTCCATTAGTCCCCTCATATTAATTACTGTCACTCTCGACGATGGCTCTCTCCATTTTGTGTTCAGTTTCTTCACAGCTTCACCCCTTTTTTGCAGAGAGCCCATTAAAAAGTCTCAGGTTATGATATCATTTGCACTAGTTCATACCGGTGCGTTTCATGTAGCAGAATTTGGACCTTGTGTATTAAACCTGAGGGGGGTGTGGAGGTGTCTGCATCATTCAAGGCAACCAGTCAGCTTTCATCAGCCATTTTCTAGTGAAGCTTAACCATGAAAGCTAGCACCTAATTGGTTGCCATGGGTGACGCCATATTTTCCACACTTCCCTCCAGCTGAAAAGCACTGGACCTGCCATTCTTTAAAGCAGGGTGTAGATATTACCGGAAATGCAATGTACCAATGAGCACTTTACAGAATGTACAATACGACGGATATTTTATATATTGATAGGAATGTGCATGTAAATATACATGTCGTGTGCCTGAAGCTGATCTCCGTTTACCTCAGATTTTTATTTTCCAGTACTGTATGTACTTTTTATGTATAACATATTTTATTTATTTCTCATCTTTGTTATGCTGAACAATAAAATTGTACTGCGATGGTTCTGTGTTTTTTTCCAGGCCTCGCCGTTGTCCCAAAAAAATCATTACAATTTCAAATGAAGACATTTATTTGTGCAAAAACATATAGCAAAAGGGAATATCTGTTTAACCTAAAAACTCCCAGGATGTTGCTAGGCCATTGCTAAGTGAAGCCTAACTATTAGGCTTCATTTCCACTGGCGTTTTTACAGCCACTTGTGTTAGCCTTTTTTACAGCTTAAAAACGCCTGTCCATGTTTATTTTGTAAAAAAAAAAAAAAGCTCAAAAATGCCGCGGTAGCGTTTTTTAACGTCTGGCGTTTTTACAGCTCTACTCTGGAGCTTCAGAACGCCCTGGTCCTGCGGTTTTTTTTACAGCTCAAAAACGCCTATGCCATTTGAAGCTCAAAAACGCCTATGTGGGCATGATGCCATAGAATAACATGGACAGGCGTTTTTAAGCTGTAAAAAACGCTCAGAAAAGTGGCTGTAAAAACGTCAGTGGAAATGAAGCCTTACTGCTCACCTTCACCATCACAAGAGTGAGGTCTCAAACCCGGAGCTCAGAGCTACTGCATCAGGGAAGAGAAAGAGAACGTGTGGGGAGGTCTAAATCAGAGAAGGAGCTTGCTTCTGTCATAGTGAAGGTGAACAGTGATAGCTAGGCATTGCAAAGCAACGTCCGGGGAGTTTTCAAGTCAGGCTCCATGAGGTACATAAATGGCCTACACCCAGGCCCGGATTTACTCCCTTTGCCGCCCCAAGGTCGGGTCCTTCAATGCCGCCCCCGCCTGCACAGTACAGGGGGGACATTATCCGCCGGGGGACTTTTTCGGCAGGACACTGAGAAGCAGGGGGGGTGCTGCTGCCGAATATGACATTGAGAACCGGGGGGGTGCTGCTGAAAATGACATTGAGAACCATCTCACCTTCTCTTCCCTCTGTTTTCTCTCCTCTCACCATCTGTGACATGACAGGGGGGGGCTCCCGAAATAAAAGTGTCCACTCCTCTCTCAGCTGCAGTGCCGCCCCTGCACCCACTGCCGCCCCGAGGCCTGGCCTTGTTGGCCTTGTCTGGAATCCGGCCCTGCCTACACCTATAGCAACGGTATTATTCAGTTTTGGTCAGAGCTGCACAGCTTGTTTTAATCTTCAGACATCCCTCGTCATTTTTGGTAAAGGTGAACTAATCCTTATTTTCCACCATAATTTGCAAAAAAAAATCTTTCCAAATCAGACAATGTGATAGTCTGGACTTGTTTCCACATTTTGTCTCTCATAGTTGAGGTCTACCTATGATGACAGGCCTCTCTCATCTTTTTAAGTGGGAGAACTTGCACAATTGGCGGCTGACTAAATACTTTTTTGCCCCGCTGTATAGCAAGGACATTATTCAACGTTGTCAAAGTTGCACCATTTGTTTCATCAATATGCAGCTCTTACCTGCGTAAGTAGGTTTTGGTAAAGGTGAACTAACCCTTTAAAGCTTAGTGAATTGAGTTTATGTCTAGACTGATTTCTGGCAAACATCCAAATGCAGCGCACACCCAGATGTATTGACATCATTACAGGGTAAGAGACGTCTTAGGCATACATGATTGACAGGTGTAAAAGACGAAGTCAGCGTGGTTGCTTTTGCAGTTACATTTGCAGTTACATTACATAAACCTTGGAGTCTAGAACAAGCCCGAGAGTTACGACTTCCACTGTACAGCCAGGTGTAACTTTGCCGTTAGCTGTGTAACTTGTGACAAATATGTCATGTTAGATTGTAGATGAAGATAAATAGGTAGATTCACAAAGAGTTAGGCCGGCTTATCAGTAGATAAGCCGACCTAACTCTGAATCTACGCCGCCGTATGTTTAAGCGTATGCTCAAACAGAGATACGCTTAAACAAAGCTAAGATAGGACGGCTTGCGCCGTTCTATCTTAGCTTGCAATTTTTCTGATGGCCGCTAGGTGGCGCTTCCATTGCGGCCGGCGTAGATTATGTAAATGAGCTTGTACGCCGATTCCCGAACGTACGCCAGCCCGCCGCAGTCGAATTACGTTGTTTCCGTAAGGCCTTAGGCGGCCTAAAGTTATTCCACCTATGAGGTGGAATAACAATGTTAAAGTATGGCCGCCGTTCCCGCCGCGAGGTTCGAATTTTTTACGTCGTTTGCGTAAGTCGTCCGCGAATCGGGAGTTACGTCGTTTACGTCCTCGTCGAAATCAATAGGCCCGTATGGCGTACTTAGCCGCAATGCGCACTGGGAAATTTAGGCGCCCGGCGCATGCGCAGTAGCAAAAAAAAGGGGGGTCAAGCCTCATTTCCATACAACACGCCCCCCTCCAACCAATTTGAATTAGGCGCCCTTACGCCCGCTCGTTTGAGGCTACGCCGCCGTAGATTAGCAGGTAAGTAGATTGAAAATCACTACTAGCCTAGCTAATTTACAGCGGTGTAGCCTAAGTAGGCTAGGCTAGGCCGCCCTAAATTTATTCCAATCTACCTAAAGGAGTCTGTAGATGTAGTGCTCCTGCCTGTGTTCCTTATTGGAGAGGCATGTGAGGAAGAATGTGAATTATGGGAGAGGCATGGAAAGAGAAACCCAACCATCAGATGTGGAAGAGCACCTGTCTATGTCCGTAACTAAAGAACAAGGTGAGTACCTGCCCCGGTGATTGAAAGTAAAGAGCACCTGTCTCTATATACTTCCAGAGCAGGCACCTTCCATCATTGTAACAGATGAGATTGTGGCTGGAGATGTGCATCTGCCAGTTACTGCAGAGGCCAATAAAGAGCATCTGCCTATGTTATTTATGAGATGGGTAAGTAAATAGCACCAGTCTTTGTCAATCATTCGGGAGAGAAAGAGAACCTGCCTGTTTTAATGGGAGAAGTAAAGAGAACTTGCCTATGTTATTCATGAGATAAGTAGGTAAGGAGCGCTAGTCTATGTTTTTCAAAAAGACCAGGGGCTTAAGCCCGAAGCCAAGCCGAGGGGAGGGGTGCGGGCACGGCCGGTGGAGTGGCGCAGGGTGACCTACCTGACACATACCCAGACCTACGTGAGTGTGTGCATGTGTCAGTACACACTGACATAACCTGCATACACTTACACTGACCTGACCTGCATACACTACACTGACCTGACTACACTGACCTGACCTGCATACACTACACTGACCTGACTACACTACACTGACCTGACCACACTGACCTGACCTGCATACACTACACTGACCTGACCACACTGACCTGACTACACTGACCTGACCTGCATAGACTGACCTGACCTGCATACATACATACACAACCATTGACGTCACCTACCTCAGCAGAGATGTGCCCGTCAAAGCGATGGAGGGAGCCAAGGAGGAAACAGGAGAGAAGAACCGCCGAGTAGGGAGTGGGGATGTGGCGTGGCGGGCAGCCGTGGTGTCAGAGGAGAGGAGGCTCAAGAGCCGCCGAACCGAGCGGCGATGTCGCATTGCGCGCCGGGCGGCATTGTAATTCCCACCTTCTAAGCTTGCGGCACCTATGATGGACGTCACACGTCCCGGATTGGACAGTTGGGACGTCCATCATAGGCGATGCAGGCTCCAGAAGGTGGGACCTGCTCTGTCACTGGGCGGCGCTCGGAAACAAAATGGTTCCTGCTTGGCGGCACTCGGGGGTATTTATTAAATGCACTAAGAGCGAGACTCGGGGCTTTTCACCAACCCATTCGGGGCTTCAGCCTCCCCAGCCCACCCCTAACAACGCCCCTGTTGGAGAGGTAGTTAAAAAAAAAAATATATATATATATTTTTTTTTAACAGGAGAGGTAAGTAATGAGGTCTGTGTACATCATTGAAGAGGTAGGTAAAGGAAACCTGCGTATGTTATTAATTGGAGAGGTAGGTAACACACACAAGTCTATGTCCATCATTGGAGAGGTAGGTAAAAGAAAACCTGCCTATGTTACTAAAGGGAGATGTCGGTTAAGAGCGATAGTCCATGTCCATCATTGGAGAGATAGGTAAAGGGAATCTACTTATTTTATTAATGGAAATGGTAGGCCAAAAGTGCTGGTCCATGTCCATCATTGAAGAGGTAGGTAAAGGAAACCTGCCTTTGTTATTAATTGGAGAGGTAGGTAGCACACGCTAGTCTATGTCCATCAATGGAGAAGTAGGTAAAAGATCTAAACCATTTCATTGTAGCTCTGGCTGTATGTTTAGGGTCGTTGACCTGCTGGAAGATGAACATCCACCCCGGTCTCAAGTCTTTTGCAGACTCTAACAGGTTTTCTTCCAAGGTTGCCCTGTATTTGTCCCCATCCATCTTCCCATCAACTCTGACCAGCTTCACTGTCTCTGCTTGTTATACCTGAAGGGTTCCACATGTACTGGCACTTTAAGGCTGGCACCACCCAGCAGTGATGACAAGGGTCAAGGGGCATAGTAGCCATCTTAGAGAGAGCACATGTAGAAAGCAGAGATATGTACTGTCCTGAGATGCATGTTGCAGTGTACAGCCTGTACTGAATAAACATCCATTGTTCCAGACCAGAGTCTTGTGTCCCTCACAACACAGAGGATATATATAACACTGCTGAAGAAAATCATCCCCACAACATGATTCTGCCACCACCATGTTTCACAGTGGGGATGGTGTGTTCAGGGTGATGTGCAGTGTTATTTTTCCCCCACACATAGCGTTTTGCTTTTAGGCCAAAAAGTAAAATTCTTGGCTTTCTTGCAACAATGGTTTTCTTCTTGTCACTCTTCCATAAAGGGCAGATTTGTGGAGAGACCACTAATAGTTGTCCTGTGGACAGATTCTCCCCCCTGAGCTGTGGATCTCTGCAGCTCCTCCAGAGTAACTATGGACCTCTTGGTTGCTTCTCTGATTAATGCTCTCCTTGCCAGTTTAGGTGGACGGCCATGTCTTGGTAGATTTGCGGTTGTGCCATACTCTTTCCATTTTCGGATGATGGATTGAACAGAGGCTCCGTGAGATGTTCAAAGATTGGAATATTTTTTTTTTATAACCTAACCCTGCTTTAAACATCTCCACAATTGTATCCCTGACCTGTCTGGTGTGTTCCTTGGCCTTCATGATGCTGTTTATTCGAGAAGGTTCTCTAACAAATTTCTGTGGGCTTCACAGAAAAGCTGTATTTATACTGAGATAAAATGACACACAGGTGGACTCTATTTACTATCTAGGTGACTTCTGAAGGAAATTGGTTCCATTAGATTTTAGTTGGGGGTATCAGAGGAAAGGGGGCTGAATACAAATTTACACCACACTTTTCAGACTTTTATTTGGAAACAAAGTTGAAAACCTTTTATCATTTTCCTTCCACGTCACAATTATGTGCCACTTTGTGTAAAAGTATCACATAAACTCCCAATAAAACGAATTTACTTTTTTGGCTGTAACATGACAAAATGCGGAAAATTTCAAGGGGTATGAATACTTTTTTTAAGGCACTGTATGTAAAGTGCATTAGTCTTATTGGAAAGATAGATAAAAGCATCCTGTCTTAACTGGAGAACCAACTTAAAGTGGAGGTCCACCCTAAAAAAAAATATATATATATTTTTTTTACTTACCAGAAATGGCTGTTACTAGGCAGATCTTCCTAACTGCCCATTCCTTGTCCGCGGTGCTCCTCGGTCTCGTCCTCCTCGCGTTGTGTTCTGTGGAATGGGGCGCGCTGACTTCAGCAGTCAGCCACCCATTCACAAAGCGACGCGCAACTCGCGCATGCCGCAAAGCTCCACTGCCCGTTTCCCTTAGTGAGGATGGCGGCACCAGGACCAGCCACGATCGACATATCGGCCGACATCGCGGGTAACCTGGACAGGTAAGTGTGCTTATTAAAAGTCAGCAGCTACAATTTTTTTTTTTTAAAGCTTTCTGGCATATTTCTATTCAAGACCCGGCGCGCTCAGTGCGCCTGCGCCGTAGACATCGGTGCCCGAACTTCTGCAAATATCTCCCTAACTGCCTCCTGGTGAATGGTTGACCTATGTGGCAAGTAGTGAGGCTTGTATAAGCCTGGAAGGGAACTTATAATTTCCTTTAAAGCGGAGGTCCGCCTAAAAAAAAAAAAAAAATATTAAAAGCCAGCGGCTACAAATACTGCAGCTGCTGACTTCTAATAAATGGACACTTACTTGTCCAGGGCGCCCGCGCCATCCTCGGTGAGGGAATCAGGAAGTGAAGCGTTACGATACACAGATATCTGGCTCCCCCCTGAAAGGTGCCAAATGTGACACCGGTGGAGGGATTACAAAAAGTACTAGTTCCATTTTTGGGTGGAACTCTACTTTAATACAGCAGAATGGGGATATTATACTGCATATAATAAATGGCCCAGATTCAAGAAGCAATTGTGCCCGTGTAACCATAAGTTACACGGCGCAATTGCTTACTTGCTCCGGTGTAACGAGTGCTCCTGATTCAGGAACCTCGTTACACCGACTGCAGCCTAAAATCTGCGCGGCATAAGGCACTTATGCCTCGCAGATTTTAGGCTGCATTCTTGTGCTTGCCGCTAGGGGGCGCTCCCATTGTGATCAGTGTGTAGTATGCAAATTGCATACTACCACTGATTCACAAGCTTGCGCGGGCCCCGCGCAAGCCAGGTACGGAGTTTCCGTACGGC
The DNA here is from genome assembly GCF_905171775.1 of Rana temporaria. Taxonomy (NCBI): domain Eukaryota; kingdom Metazoa; phylum Chordata; class Amphibia; order Anura; family Ranidae; genus Rana; species Rana temporaria. The sequence continues at coordinate 3,823,489 of NC_053501.1, read as the reverse complement.
AACTTTAGTGCAAGGTTGCCCCTTCTAATAGTAGGGGCAGCCAATGCAAAAGTATAGCCGGCCTTCCCGCGCCGTGAAATTTGAATTTCACGGCATTTGCGTAAGTGATTCGTGAATGGAGCTGGACGCCATTCACGTTCACTTTGAAGCAAATGACGTCCTTGCGACGTCATTTGCCGCAATGCACGTCGGGAAAGTTTCCCGACGGAGCATGCGCTGTACGCTCGGCGCGGGAACGCGCCTAATTTAAATGATTCCCGCCCCCAACGGGATCATTTAACTTGCGCGCGCTTACGCCGGGCAAATTTGCCGGCGCGACCCTCGCAGTTCACGGAGCTACTGCTCCGTGAATCGAGGGCAGCGCAAAATATTTGCGGGGGCGCAGGGCAAAATCGTTGCCCTGCTCTCCCGCAAATATAGCGCAAGCTATGCTGAATCTGGGCCAATGTGTATTGTGTACCCCCCCCCCCCTCTCCTTTCCCTATGATTTTTATATGGAAGGATTTCCGACGTTTGCTCTTATTTGGTATGAGAGCTGCATTGTGCACTGGTCCTGGAAATTGTGGCGCCGAATGTTTACTATGTTCTCAGTTTGTATTCTTCTTTGTCTATATGAAAAACCTTTAATAAAAATAATTTACCAAAAAAAATAAAAAAAACGTGCATAATTGGAGTGGTAGGCAAACAGTATTTGCCGATATAAGCCATTAAAAAGCTTTTCTATGATTCGTGCAGAAAGGAAAGGAGGAAGAGTTTGAGTATTGAGGAAGAGTATCTCCAATCGATACTTACCGTATCGGTCTATCATTTTTTTTTCTCTGGCCGCCATGATGTTTTCATTTTCTTAACTCAGTGGTCTCCAAACTGCGGCCCGGGGGCCAGATGAGGCCCTTTGCTTGCCTTTATCCGGCCCTCAGGGCATAATTTCTCCCCTGTAATACAAAAAGTGGGGCACAATTCCTCCCAATAAAACCCACAATTGGGCCCAATGACACCAACGATGGGGAACAATACCTCCCAATGACACCAACAATTGGGACCAATGATGGTGCACAATTCCTCCCAATAAAACCCACAATTGGGCCCAATGACACCAACGATGGGGAACAATACCTTCCAATGACACAAACAATTGGGACCAATGATGGTGCACAATTCCTCCCAATAAAACCCACAATTGGGCCCAATGACACCAACGATGGGGAACAATACCTTCCAATGACACAAACAATTGGGACCAATGATGGTGCACAATTCCTCCCAATAAAACCCACAATTGGGCCCAATGACAGCAACGATGGGGAACAATACCTCCCAATGACACCAACGATGGGGAACAATACCTCCCAATGACACCAACAATTGGGACCAATGATAGTGCACAATTCCTCCCAATAAAACCAACAATTGGGCCCAATGACACCAACGATGGGGAACAATACCTCCCAATGACACCAACGATGGGGAACAATACCTCCCAATGACACCAACGATGGGGAACAATACCTCCCAATGACACCAACAATTGGGACCAATGATAGTGCACAATTCCTCCCAATAAAACCAACAATTGGGCCCGATGGGGCGCAATTCCTCCCGCTGACGTGGGGACATTTTCTACTCCCAATGGTAACAGTCTGGCCCCCTTAAAGTCTGAAGGACAGTAAACTGGCCCCCTCGTTAGAAAGTTTGGAGACCCCTGCCTTAACTGATAAAGGCCAAAAATGGTTGTGCGTTTGGGTGACAGATACACTTGACTGTGCGGTGACTGATTACATTCACAAGTAAACACAACTTTGTCGTATCTCCTTATCACTGGAACACACTGATTCTAAATCTTCAACAAAACACGAGTAGGGGCCCCTCCACTAATTGTCTTATCTGCCATTCATGGCGATCCCTCACTACCAGCCGCCACCCACTGCCTTTGTTTATCACTCTTATGTGTTTTCAGCTCAAAGAGTGATGATGATACACAACAAACCCAACAATACTACAACGTACTGAAACCTGTTTTCTTCCGAGTATCTGTACCATGCACATCACTGCTCTTTTTATAAAAGTTTATTTAAATGAGCTTGGTATAATATTGGAAATCTCAATTGTTGGACAGTATGATCATTTATGGAGGGGGGGGGGGGGGGGTGTGACACCATCAATTGGCTTAGTGATGGTGGTCAGTTTAACAAACCTGGGCATTGGTGAAATATCAGGGGTCTACACAGACCCCTGATGTCTCATTTTTTAGAAAAAAGGCCTGAGGGCAGAGATTTCCCAGTCTTTCTCTGCAGCCAAGCAGAAGGGTAGATTTTCCTAGTGCAGGGTCATTAGGGTGTGCCCAGGCACACCTGGCACACCCTGTGTGCACACCTATGTACCTGGTTAATATAAATATAACTTATTTGGGCTTTACCGTCACTATGGACCTATTAGTAGTTGCTTGCAGAGGCGGCTCCTAGGCTTTGTGAGGCCTTAGGCAAAACTTGACATGGGGCCCCGCTCACACCCATGATGGGAAAAATAATTCAAGGACAAGAGCCTCTTCCCCACAACCCTGGCTGGTGGTTGTGGGGGGTCTGCGGGCAGAGAGCTTATCGGAATCTGGAAGCCTCCTTTAACAAGGCAGCCCCCAGATTCTGCTCTTTAATAACTAAGGGCGGGGGCCACCCGGTGATGTCACCTGGTGAACCCGCCCCCTTGTGACGTCATTGACTGAGGGCATGCTGGGCCATTGACGTCACAAGGGGTGTTGTCACCGATATTCACTGGTTGTTAGGGATGCTGGGCTCTTAACGTTTTAAGGTCCCTCAAAACTGGAGTAATGCATTGGGGAAGTTAGGCAGCCGCGAGGCCCCTGTGAGTGTGAGGCCTTAGGCGACCTCCTAATTTGCCTAATTAACCACTTAAGGACCGCCTCCTGCACATTTACGTCAGCAGAATGGTACGGCTGGGCACAAGCACGTACAGATAGATCCTGTGCTAGTACCCAGCCGTGGGTCGCGGGTGCGCGCCGCGACCCGGTCCGAAGCTGCTGGAGTCCCACGATCGGTCCCCGGAGCTGAAGAACGGGCAGAGCCGTGTGTAAACACAGCTTCCCCGTTCTTCACTGTGGCAGCGTCATCGATCGTGTGATCCCTTTTATAGGGGGACACGATCGATGACGTCACACCTACAGCCACCCCCCCCCCTACAGTTGTAAACACAGATGAGGTCATACATAACCCCATCAGCGCCCCCTAGTGGTTAACTCCCAAACTGCAATTGTCATTTTCACAGTAATCAGTGTATTTTAAATGCATTTGTTGCTGTGAAATTGACAATGTTCCCAAAAATGTGTCAAAATTGTCCGATGTGTCCGCCATAATGTCGCAGTCACGAAAAAAATCGCTGATCGCCGCCATTAGTAGTAAAAAAATGTTTTTTTATAAAAATGCAATAAAACTATTCCCTATTTTGTAAACGCTATAAATTTTGCGCAAACCAACCGATAAACGCTTATTGCGATTTTTGTTTTCTACCAAAAATAGGTAAAAGAATACGTATCGGCCTAAACTGAGGAAAAAAAACGGGATATTTATTGTAGCAAAAAGTAAAAAATATTTATTTTTTATCAAAATTGTCGCTCTATTTTTGTTTATAGCGCAAAAAATAAAAACCGCAGAGGTGATCAAATACCACCAAAAGAAAGCTCTATTTGTGGGGAAAAAAGGACGCCAATTTTGTTTGGGAGCCACGTCGCACGACCGCGCAATTGTCAGTTAAAGCGACGGCGTGTCCCGAATCGCAAAAACTGGCCGGGTCCTTTAGCTGCCTAAAGGTCCGGGTCTTAAGTGGTTAAAGAGCCGCCTCTGGCTGCTTGTATTGTTTCACTACTGATGCTACTTGGACTACGTGTTTGTAAAGACTTGGCGGCAAGAGTTAAGTCACAACTTTTTTTTTTTTTTACTCGACTTATTGATTTAAAATGCGTAAATGAGAAGTGCTTAACTGTGACCTGCATGTGTTATATCTCTCCTTATCTCCCCACTGCAGCTGACACAGTACAACTCTGTAGCGGATTGTGCGCGTTATTATCGAGTCTTAGTAAAGGAATTGTAAACAACAGCAATGCAAAACTACTGGGCATAGGTGTAAAAAGCAATGGAAACCTAAGCACAGTTCAATGCTTATATTTGTTATAATGGCCCAGAGATCTCCAAACCGCGGCCCCTCCAGCTGCTGCGGAACTACACGTCCCATGAGGCATTTTGACACCAAAAAAAAATAGTAAAAAACAACATTAAAAAAAATGATTGTAAAATAAGTAATATAAAAGATAAACTACTCACACCAATCTCTGCCCTTCTGACACCGCCCACTGCTCCACTGACACCAACCTCTGCCTTAGGGCTCTTTCACACGGGGTGGACCGTTTTCGGGTGAGCCGGCAGATGACGGGTCTTCTAAAGCTAAACCTGTACTTAAAGCGGAGGTCCGGTTAGAAAAAAAAATTAAAATTAAAAGTCAGCAGCTACAAACACTGTAGCTGCTGACTTTTAATAAGGAGACTTACCTGTCCAGGGCGCCCGCGATAACGGCAGCCGAAGCCGAGCAAGCGCTTGGGTCTCGGCTGCCCCCGCCGCCATCCTCGGTGATGGAAATCAGGAAGCGAAGCCTTGCGGCTTCACCGCCTGATTCCCTACTGCGCATGCGCGAGCCGCGCGGCACCACGTGAATGGAGAATGTCTCCTGGGACACACACACAAGAAGACACCGCACCACCATTCCACAGGAGGCAGCCGAGGAACAGAAGAAAGAAGACAGACCGCGGATCAGGAAGTGGCAGAATAGGACGATCTGCCTAGCAACAGGCACTTCAGATAGATAGATAGATTATATATATATATATATATATATATATATATATATATATATATATATATATATATATATATATATATATATATATATATATATATATATATATATATATATATATATATATATATTTTTTCAGCATTTAAACCAAAAAAATTAATTCTTGGTGGAGCTCCGCTTTAATTGGATGCAGGAAATATGGGCCAGATTCACAAAAGAGATACGACGGCGTATCTCTGAGATACGATTGTCGTATCTATGCGGCTGATTCATAGAATCAGGTTCCGCATAGATATCCCTAAGATCCAACAGGTGTAAGTGACTTACACCGTGGGATCTTAGGCTGCAATTCTAGGCCGGCCGCTAGGTGGCGATTCCATTGCGGTCGGCGTAGAATATGCAAATGACTAGTTACGCCGATTCACGAACGTTCGCTTTCCCCGTCGCTCTAAATTTACGTAGTTTCCGTAGAGGTACGTCGCGTAAAACTAAGCATGCCCTCTAGGTGGCCTAACCAATGTTAAGTATGGCCGTCGTTCCCGCGTCGAATTTTTAAATTTCACGTCGTTTGCGTAAGTCGTCCGCGAATGGCGCTGGACGCCATTTACGCTAACGTCGAAACCAATGATGTCCTTGCGTCGTGAAATTTTAGGGACGGAGCATGCGCAGTAAGTTCGGAGCGGGAACGCGCCTAATTTAAATGGTCCCCGCCCCATTTGAATTAGGCGGGCTTGCGCCGGGCGGATATACGCTACGCCGCCGCAAGTTTACAGGTAAGTGCTTTGTGAATCAGGCACTTACGCTGTAAACTTGCGGCGGTGTAACGTAAATGGGATACGTTACGCCGCCGCAGCGGAACGTATTTCTATGTGAATCTGGACCAATGTTTTTTTTTTTGGTTTGTCCACTTTAAAAAAAATATATATATATCAAGTTAAAAGTTTTTTTTTTTACACTATTGTCTCCTCCCAGAAAATGCTTGCTTGAAGAACACATAAGAGATGTGAAAATACAAAAAGGACATTGCAAAATAACTTTATTATTTTACTTAATCAGTAATAATAAAACGCTGTTAAAACCGTATAAATGAGTAAAGCTAGAGACACATTCTCAATAATAAATTAGCACATTCATTTTCACTATAACCCCACAGCAGTAGTAGTAACAATATACATGGCAAGATTAAAAAAAAAAAAAAAAAGTATATATATAAAAAAAAAAAAAGAAATACACTTTCGTTCCAAGTTTGCGTTGCAAAACGTGTACTGTGTGTGTGAAGGGACAGTCCACCAAAAACTGATCTTTCATTTACAGGTGGGCGGATGGTGGTAGTGCCATTCACCTGCTGGCTCAAGGACTCCAACAGTCACCATACAGATGTCCGCTGGCTTCATGGGAGCTCAACCCGTGGCCCTCCAGCAATTGCGGAACTACAATTCCCATCCTCTGCCTTTGGGAGTCATGCTTGTAATGGTCAGCCTTGCAATGCATCATGGGACTTGTAGTTCTGAAACAGCAGGAGAGACAGGGTTGAGCACCCATGTGCTAGATCAGTGGTCTCCAAACTGTGGCTCGGGTGCCAGATGTTGCCCTTTGCTTGCCTTTATCTGGCCCTTGGGGCACTATTTTACCAACTGACACCAATCATGGGGCACCATTCCCCCCCAACACTAGGGTACTATTTCTCCCATTGATACCAACACTAGGGTACATTTTCTCCCATTGATACCAACAATAGGGTACTATTTCTCCCCCATTGATACCAACACTGGGGTACTATTTCTCCCCCATTGATACCAACACTGGGGTACTATTTCTCCCATTGATACCAACACTAGGGTACTATTTCTCCCATTGATACCAACAATAGGGTACTATTTCTCCCATTGATACCAACAATAGGGTACTATTTCTCCCATTGATACCAACAATAGGGTACTATTTCTCCCATTGATACCAACAATAGGGTACTATTTCTCCCATTGATACCAACACTAGGGTACTATTTCTCCCATTGATACCAACAATGGGGTACTATTTCTCCCCCATTGATACCAACACTAGGGTACTATTTCTCCCATTGATACCAACACTAGGGTACTATTTCTCCCATTGATATCAACACTAGGGTACTATTTCTCCCCCATTGATACCAACACTAGGGTACTATTTCTCCCATTGATACCAACAATGGGGTACTATTTCTCCCATTGATACCAACACTGGGGTACTATTTCTCCCCTATTGATACCAACACTAGGGTACTATTTCTCCCATTGATACCAACACTAGGGTACTATTTCTCCCATTGATACCAACAATAGGGTACTATTTCTCCCATTGATACCAACACTAGGGTACTATTTCTCCCATTGATACCAACACTAGGGTACTATTTCTCCCATTGATACCAACACTAGGGTACTATTTCTCCCATTGATACCAACACTGGGGTACTATTTCTCCCCTATTGATACCAACACTAGGGTACTATTTCTCCCATTGATACCAACACTAGGGTACTATTTCTCCCATTGATACCAACAATAGGGTACTATTTCTCCCATTGATACCAACACTAGGGTACTATTTCTCCCATTGATACCAACACTAGGGTACTATTTCTCCCATTGATACCAACACTAGGGTACTATTTCTCCCATTGATACCAACACTAGGGTACTATTTCTCCCATTGATACCAACACTAGGGTACTATTTCTCCCATTGATACCAACACTAGGGTACTATTTCTCCCATTGATACCAACACTAGGGTACTATTTCTCCCATTGATACCAACACTGGGGTACTATTTCTCCCATTGATGCCAACGATGGGGCACCATTTCTCCCATTGATACCAACAATAGGGTACTACCGTATTTTTTGGACCATAAGACGCACTTTCCCCCCCCCAAATGTATGGGGGAAAATGTCCCTGCGTCTTATAGTTCGAATACTGAATGCACAGCCCCCGCCATTTCACATACCGGTGGTCTGGGTTGGTCAGAAAACACAGGCAGGCAGCCGGCATCATCAGCGGGTTAATCAGCGGGCGCCATCAGGCTCAGGATCAGGCTTGTCCATGGCGGAATTAGCGGCATGGGGGCACGGAGAGCGGGCGGCATGGAGGCACGGAGAGCAAGCGGCCTACGAAGCCCCAGGAAGCTTTGCGCCTTGTCCAGTGCACGGAGATATGACCACACAACGTCATGTCGTATTGCTCCGTGCACTGACGCTCTCCTGAGTCAGCTGACCAATATAGAGTCACCTCATTGGTCGCTCCCTCACAGCATTTGTAAACAGCATCTGTACAGCATACGGTATATGCCAGCGTCCTAAATTTACAGAATACTGAAATTTAACTGAATTCTGTTAATATTCTTAAATATTTCAGTACATATTTGGGTCAGAATCTTTTTTTTCTAATTTTTCCTTCTCTAAAACCTAGGTGCGTCTTATGGTCAGGTGCGTCTTATGGTCAGGTGCGTCTTATGGTCCGAAAAATACGGTATTTCTCCCATTGATACCAACAATAGGCCAAAGTCCGCCCCCCCCCCCCCCCCAAGCCTGAAGGGAGCGGTAAACTGGCCCTTGGCTTATAAAGTTTGGAGACCCCTGTCAGCTAGATGGAAAGCAATCCCCCCCTGTGATGGCAGAAATGGGTGGGGGTTGGGAACGCAGACATCAACATCTTACTACCAAGACAGCCATCTTAACATCCACACAAAACAGAAAACCTCACCTTTGGGCGGACTGTCCCTTTAAAGTGCACCTGTCACCCAAAGAAAATTGAGGTGGACATTTTGTGGGCTCTATCATCACTTAGAACAGGGGGTAGGCAACCTCGGCCCTCCAGGCGTTTTGAAACTACAAGTCCCATGAGACACTGCAAGACCCCGACAATCACAGGCATGACTACTAGAGGCAGAGGCATGATGGGATTTGTAGTTTCACCACAGCTGGAGAGCCGATGTTGCCTACCCCCCTGACTTAGACTATCAATTCACAATTTGACCTGTGACGTCGCAAGTTCAAGTAAGTTGATAAGACTACGATTTATAAACCACGGAAACAGCGCACAAAAAAATACATTCCAGGGGTGATTAACCCTTCCTATACCAGTGGCTGTGCAATATATATTACAGTGCGCCCACCTATTACAGAAACAGCTATTCAGCAGCATAAACGTGTTAAACAAAAAAAAGAACAATCACAGATTTCACAGGCTCAGAAGAATTGCATACAATGGGCCTCGATTATCACAGTGTCTCGTATAAGAGCTAAAGCAACCAATCAGAGCCATACCTGCTTGTGAACAAAGATGTCGCTGGCGGATGGGAGCCCGAGCTTCACCCACCACCTAGATCATTGATGGTGAACCTTGGCACCCCAGATGTTTTGGAACTACATTTCCCATGAAGCTAAACTACACTGCAGAGTGACTGAGCATTGTGGGAAATGTAGTTTTGCCTCGTATAAGAGCTAAGGCAACCAATCAGAGCCATACCTGCTTGTGAACAAAGATGTCGCTGGCGGATGGGAGTCCGAATCCGATTCCATGCCGACAGCTCTCATAATAGACCGTGATAAGGGAGGCCCGAGCTTCACCCACCACCTAGATCAGTGACGGCGAACCTCGGCACCCCAGATGTTTCGGAACTACATTTCCCATGATGCTCAACTACACTGCAGAGTGCCTAAGCATTGTGGGAAATGTAGTTCCAAAACATCTGGGGTGCCGAGGTTCACCATCAATGACCTATATGTACTGTGGGGTGACCATGCCTGCTCTCTAGAGAAGGCCGAGTACAAGTGACAAACTGACTATATACAGAATGGTTAAAAATGATCGTGTAAACAATTGTATAGCGAAGAGCGATTAGAAGTGCTTCTAGTTAATAATTGGGACTTATCAGTGGTCAGACCATCTTGAGCCTCACCAATCCAGGGCAAAGCAACAGTTCACTTTAAAGCTTGCACATTTGTACAAGAACTTCCTCTGTGCTGAACTTGCTTATACAGATTTTGTTGCACACTTTGAGCATCTCAGTGTGCATTAGAACAGTGTTTCTCAACTCCAGTCCTCAAGGCGCACCAACAGGTCATGTTTTCAGGATTTCCCTCAGATGAAATGGCTGTGGTAATTACTAAGGCAGTGAAACTTATTAAATCCCCTGTGCAAAATAATGGAAAGCCTGAAAACATGACCTGTTGGGGCGCCTTGAGGACTGGAGTTGAGAAACACTGCATTAGAAGATGCAGCCGCCTGTTAGAACCCGCTTCGTTGTTTCCTTGCTGCAGGACATCCAGCATCGCCAAGTCCTTTACTAGCCAGCCTGACTGTCCCTGGCCCACCGCCTTTTCATTATTGGAGGCTCAGCATCCCATGTGGGCGTCCTACAGACTGACATTTAACAGTGATGATGAACCTTGGCACCCCAGATGTTTTGGAACTACATTTCCCATGATGCTCAGCTACACTGCAGAGTGCATGAGCATCATGGGAAATGTAGTTCCAAAAAACATCTGGGGTGCCGAGGTTCGCCATCACTGCGCCAAGGCATTTTTTTTTTGTAATTTGCATAACCCCACCTAAGAGCCAGTCCACTGCTTGCAACAGGGCTGGGGACTCTTGTGAGGAGTACCGAGGCGGAGCTATGTACCGCACTCTGCTGGCCCCTCCCACCAGCCATGATCTGCGTGCATTGCATAGAGGCGACATCACTGGGTCTAAAAAGGTATGGAATATCAGTAGAAGAGTTTTATTTAAAAAAAAATGGAAGCAGGGAAACCCAAATTGAAGCAGAATAATCTTCAGTCTTAAAGGGTTTGTTACCCCAACACTTCATATTCCTGATATGTGACTGCTGTACCATGAACTTGTATGAGAAAGTATCCTGTTCTCTTTGTATTTCTTCCTTTATGTGAAATGCCTGGTGTTCCTGCCAGTCCCTCTGCTTTCCTATTAAAATCTGACCACACTAAGCAGGAGAGCACACCGTGGTCAGTTCTCTAGCTATGCTGGGAACTCGTTCGCTAGGAATGGCTGCCAATCACAGCCAATGAGGAGACCGAGGGGGCGGGGGCCGAGCCACGGCTCTGTGTGTCTGAATGGACAGGAGCCCCCCAATTGCAAGCTGCTTGCTGTGGGGGCACTTGGCATGAGGGAGGGGCCAGGAGCGCCAGCGGGAAACCAGAGAAGAGGAGGAGCCGGGCTGCTCTGTGCAAAACCATTACACAGAGCAGGCAAGTCTTTTTAGTATCTCTAACTGATCATTTTGCTGACTGGCTTTGTGTTGGGAGTGCCTGTAAGCTCAGTAGATGTTGCAATACCTAGATGGATGTATGGGCCGGGGAGGGGGGGGGGGGGGGGGGGGGGGTGTCAAGGCAATGTGATGAAGCCCAATCAGGTGGCAGGGCAGTGGCACCAAATTTGCAGCACTGCAGACTGACAAGTGGCACCATCCGCCCTTTATGCCATGGGGTGTCTCAAGGAAATGCGATGAAGCCCAGTCAGGGGGCGGGCCAGTGTCACCTAATTCGCAGCACTGCAGACTGACAAGTGGCACCATCCACCCTTTATGCCATGGGGCGTCTCAAGGAAATGCGATGAAGCCCAGTCAGGGGGCGGGCCAGTGCCACCAAATTCGCAGCACTGCAGACCGACAAGTGTCACCATCCGCCCTTTATGCCATGGGGCGTCTCAAGGCAATGCGATTAAGCCCAGTCAGGGGGCGGGCCAGTGTCACCAAATTCGCAGCACTGCAGACCGACAAGTGGCACCATCCGCCCCCTTTATGCCATGGGGTGTCTCAAGGCAATGCGATGAAGCTCAGTCAGGTGGCAGGGCAGTGGCACCAAATTCGCAGCACTGCAGACTGACAAGTGGCACCATCCGCCCTTTATGTCATGGGGAGTCTCAAGGCAATGCGATGAAGCCCAGTGGCACCAAATTCGCAGCACTGCAGACCGGCAAGTGGCACCATCCACCCTTTATGCCATGGGGTGTCTCAAGGCACTGCGATGAAGCCCGGTGGCACCAAATTCGCAGCACTGCAGACCGGCAAGTGGCACCATCCGCCCTTTATGCCATGGGGTGTCTCAAGGCACTGCGATGAAGCCCAGTGGCACCAAATTCGCAGCACTGCAGACCGGCAAGTGGCACCATCTGCCCTTTATGCCATGGGGTGTCTCAAGGCACTGCGATGAAGCCCAGTGGCACCAAATTCGCAGCACTGCTGACCGGCAAGTGGCACCATCCGCCCTTTATGTCATGGGGAGTCTCAAGGCAATGCGATGAAGCCCAGTCAGGGGGCGGGCCAGTGGCACCAAATTGGCAGCACTGCAGACCGGCAAGTGGCACCATCCGCCCTTTATGTCATGGGGCGTCTCAAGGCAATGCGATGAAGCCCAGTCAGGGGGTGGGCCAGTGGCACCAAATTCGCAGCACTGCAGAGTGAAAAGTGGCACCATCCGCCCCTTTATGCCATGGGGCGTCTCAAGGCAATGCGACAAAGCCCAGTCAGGGGGCGGGCCAGTGGCACCATCCGCCCTTTATGCCACGCGGTTTTGACTGACGTGTGCTGTAAACTTTATACTCAAGCAGCCCGGCTGCAGATGCTACACAAGAGTGGTCGTCAAGAAAGAAATTATTAATACAAATCAAATAAAAACTCCATTATCCTGTTGCATTGGGTTTCACAGACACTATAATTTGGTTTGCGGGTAAATGTGGTTACCACCAATCAGATTCGAGTTTTGCAATGTATTGTGGCATTGTGTAATAAGTGTGAAGGTATCTTCTAGCTGTATATACACACAAGCTTTGTATCCAGAGCACAGATAGGATGATGTGGAAATGTAGTGGACCAGGCAAAGTGCTTCGTATATCACACTGAAGAGAGTTAATAAGGACAACACAGGCTTTCTAGCAGCATATGAATGATCACCGACAGCTGTCTTGTGTACAGCCGTGTCAGATGACCTCCCACTCGTCTTCGAAGTCGGAATTGGCGTGCAGATGGTCGCTCTTCGCAATGTGGAGATGGTGGCTGTAGGTCCTGGTGAGACGCTGCAGGAGAGATCCTGTGGAGCCCACGCCCCAAAGCTCGTCCTGTGGAGTCACTGTAGAGAAGCCGTGATTGGTCAGAATGGCAGGAAAAAAGATCCAGGCTCACACAACTGTCTGCAATGTTTTGGTTCTTTAGCCAAATTATGATGAACGAGAACAGTGAAGAATAACAAGAACAATATACCATCAGCCTAAAAATAATCCTACCACCGCTTCATTAGAGGGGTTGTAAAGGTTAAAAAAAAATGTTTTTTTTAAATAACAAACATACCATACTTACCTCCACTGTGCAGTTAGTTTTGCAGAGTGGCCCCTATCCTCCTCTTCTGGGGTCCTTCGGTCGCTGTCTCTACTCCTCCCCGTAAGAGCTAACCCCCTTCTGGGAAGCTCTCTCCCAAGGGGGTTAGCTTGAGGGCGTGCTCCCGTGTGATACAGTTGGCGGCTATAGCCACCAATTGTATCACTCGGCCCCGCCCTGTCATTAACCACTTAAGACCCGGACCTTTAGGCAGCTAAAGGACCCAGCCAGCTTTTGCGATTCGGTACTGCGTCGCTTTAACTGACTGGCTGGCTTTAATTGCGCGGTTGTGCGACGTGGCTCCCAAACAAAATTGGCGTCCTTTTTTTCCCCACAAATAGAGCTTTCTTTTGGTGGTATTTGATCACCTCTGCGGTTTTTATTTTTTGCGCTATAAACAAAAATAGAGCGACAATTTTGAAAAAAAAAAACACATATATATTTTTTACTTTTTGCTATAATAAATATCCCCTGAAAAACTATAAAAAAAATTATAATTTCGTCAGTTTAGGCCGATACGTATTCTTCTACCTATTTTTTGTAAAAAAATAAAAAAAAAAAAAAAAAATCGCAATAAGCGTTTATCGATTGGTTTGCGCAAAATGTATAGTGTTTACAAAATAGGGGATAGTTTTATTGCATTTTTATTATTTATTTTTTACTACTTATGGCAGCGATCAGCGATTTTTTTCGTGACTGCGACATTATGGCGGACACATCGGACAATTTTGACACATTTTTGGGACCATTGTCATTTTCGCAGCAAAAAATGCATTAAAAATGCATTGTTTATTGTGAAAATGACAATTGCAGTTTGGGAGTTAACCACTAGGGGGCGCTGAAGGGGTTATGTGTGACCTCATGTGTTTCTAACTGTAGGGGGGTGTGGCTGTAGGTGTGATGTCATTGATTGTGATTCCCTATAAAAGGGAACACACGATCAATGACGGCGCCACAGTGAAGAACGGGGAAGGTGTGTTTACACACAACTCTCCCCGTTCTTCAGCTCCAGGGACCGATCGCGGGACTCCAGCGGCGATCATGTCCCACGGTCACGGAGCTTCGGGGCTGGGCACTTAAAGAGGACGTACCTGTGCCAAGCCGTGCCATTTTGCCGACGTATATGTGCAGGAGGCGGTCCTTAAGTGGTTAATTAGATTGCCAGTAGTGGGAGCCAAACAGTAAAATCAGCCCAATTTTTTTGTATAATGTGACAGATGATGTTACGCCAAGTAAATAGATACCCAACATGTCACACTTTTGAAATTGCGCACACTCGCGGAATGGCGACAAACTTCAGTACTTAAAAATCTCCATTGGTGACGCCTAAAAAAAATTAACGGTTACCAGATTAGAGTTACAGAGTAGGTCTAGGGCTAGAATTATTGCTCTCGCTCTGACGATCGCAATGATACCTCAGTGGTTTGAACACCGTTTACATATGCGAGCGCGACTTGCGTATGCGTTTTCTCGCGGGGACAGGGGGCGCCTTAAAAAATGGTTTATTTTTTTTTCCTTATTTCCTCGTGTTGTGAGACAACACTCGCAAACCGAGTCAGGATTTAAAAAAAAATAAAAAAAAAAATTGCTTGTATTGCGAAACGCTCGTTTAACTGCGTTACTCGCAATCTGAGGTTCCACTAATTTACTAATTAGGTGACTTTTGAAGGCGATTGGCTCCACTAGATTTTAGTTGGGGCTATCGGAGTAAAGGGGGCCAAATAAAAATGTACCCCCCCCCCCCCACACCTTTCACAGATTTATTTGTAAATTTTTTAAAAAATAATTGATCATTTTCCTTCCACTTCACAATTATGTGACACTTTGTGTCTCTCACATAAAATCCCAATAAAATACTTTTACGTTTTTTGGTTGTAACATGAGAAGATGTGGGGAATATCAAGGGGTATGAATACTTTTTACTTCTTAAGGCGCTGTATATCACTTGCCTGTCTAACTGCCCACACCACCAAACTTTTCTGCATTAAATAGGAGGGATCATCTGCATTCGATACTTCAGGGCGTGTCAGACGTTGGCCGCCGGCGATCCCTTCCAAACACATTTACACCGTAGTATTATCTGTCAGCCCCATGCTACACAGAGCGGGGGGGGGGCCGGGCGTACTTCTGACACGTCCAGCAGAAGATTCGTCCCCAACACAGATAGCAGCAGGACAGGTAAATTCATGGTTTCTTTTGCAGAGAGCAATTCTTTCCATTTTTATTTTTTTTAACCACTTAACCCCCGGACCATATTGCTGGTCAAAGACCAGAGCACTTTTTGCGATTCGGCGCTGCGTCGCTTTAACTGACAATTGCGCGGTCGTGCGACGTGGCTCCCAAACAAAATTGGCGTCCTTTTTTCCCCACCAATAGAGCTTTCTTTTGGTGGTATTTGATCACCTCTGCGGTTTTTAGTTTTTGCGCTATAAACAAAAATAGAGCGACAATTTTGAAAAAAATTAATATCTTTTATTTTTTGCTATAATAAATATCCCCAAAAATATCTAAAAAAAATTTTTTTTTCCTCAGTTTAGGCCGATACGTATTCTTCTACTTATTTTTCGTAAAAAAAAAAAACGCAATAAACGTTTATTGATTGGTTTGCGCAAAAGTTATAGCGTTTACAAAATAGGGGGTATTTTTATGGCATTTTTATTAATATTTTTTTTTTTTACTAGTAATGGCTGCGATCAGCGATTTTTTTTCGGTACTGCGACATTATGGCGGACACTTTTGACACATTTTTGGGACCATTGTCATTTTTATAGCGATCAGTGCTATAAAAATGCATTGGATTACTATAAAAATGCCACTGGCAGGGAAGGGGTTAACACTAGGGGGCGGGAAAGGGGGTTAGGTATGTTCCCTGGGTGTGTTCTAACTGTAGGGGGGGTGGCCTCACTAGGGGAAATGACTGATCGCTGTTCATGCTTTGACAGACGGTCAGGCATTTCTCCCCTGACACAATCGGGAGCTGGGCGTTTACACACCCAGCTTCCGGTCCTCGCTCTGTAACGAGCAATCGCGGGTGCCCGGCGGCGATAGCGCCAGCCGGGCACGTGCACGGGAGTCATGGACGACCCCCTAGTGGACGCTTAGCGAGCCGATGTAGAGCTACGGTCTCTTGCGCAGGGGAGCCGACCTGGCGCCGTAGAACTGTGGCAGCTGGTCGGCAAGTAGTTAAATAGAGTCCCTGTAAAAAGACACAATTGATATAATGAACAATCCTTACCTGTTAACCACGACATATTTCCCGGGATTTTCTTCCAGTAATCACCCGCTGCGTTCTTTTCGGTTATCCCGTACCGTCTGGCAATGTCACCATTGGGACACAGCGCCCAGACGGTCCTCGCGCTCACAACGAGCTGACACGCCTGCAAACCTAAAAAAGGTAGAGCAATTAAAATCATTATTAGTAATACACTAATAGATATTGGAACAAAACGTACAAAAATTCTTCATACAATCAATAAAAGGACTTTATGGATGTTGTTTGAAAGTACCGTATATACTCGAGTATAAGCCGAGTTTTTCAGCACATTTTTTTTATACTGAAAAAGCCCCCCCCCCCCCCCTCGGCTTATACTAGAGTCCTGCTGTTCCTGCAGTCTGAACTGCAGTCGGTGGCCGTCCACTGTAACAAAGCCCCGCCTCCTCCTCATCCGTGATAGGAGGAATACTGATACAATGCTGGGACCAGTGTTCCGTCTATCATGGATGCGGAGGAGGCGGGGCTTTGTTACATTGGACGGCCGCCGATGACTGCAGCAGCATGGGAGGTACATGGGAGATCAGATGGACACACTAAGGCTGCAGACGGGGGCACACCGAGGCTGCAGAAGGGGGGAAACACCGAGGCTGCAGACGGGGGGGAAACACCGAGGCTGCAGACGGGGGGGAAACACCGAGGCTGCAGACGGGGGGGAAACACCGAGGCTGCAGACGGGGGGGAAACACCGAGGCTGCAGACTGGGGGGAAACACCGAGGCTGCAGACGGGGGGGAAACACCGAGGCTGCAGACGGGGGGGAAACACCGAGGCTGCAGACGGGGGGGAAACACCGAGGCTGCAGACGGGGGGGAAACACCGAGGCTGCAGACGGGGGGGAAACACCGAGGCTGCAGACGGGGGGGGAATCACCGAGGCTGCAGACGGGGGGGGAAATCACCGAGGCTGCAGACGGGGGGGAAACACCGAGGCTGCAGACGGGGGGGAAACACCGAGGCTGCAGACGGGGGGGAAACACCGAGGCTGCAGACGGGGGGGAAACACCGAGGCTGCAGACGGGGGGGGGAACACTGAGGCTGCAGACGGGGGGGAAACACCGAGGCTGCAGACGGGGGGGAAACACCGAGGCTGCAGACGGGGGGAAACACCGAGGCTGCAGACGGGGGGGAAACACCGAGGCTGCAGACGGGGGGGGAACACCGAGGCTGCAGACGGGGGGGAAACACCGAGGCTGCAGACGGGGGGGAAACACCGAGGCTGCAGACGGGGGGGAAACACCGAGGCTGCAGACGGGGGGGAAACACCGAGGCTGCAGACGGGGGGGAAACACCGAGGCTGCAGACGGGGGGGAAACACCGAGGCTGCAGACGGGGGGGAAACACCGAGGCTGCAGACGGGGGGGAAACACCGAGGCTGCAGACGGGGGGGAAACACCAAGGCTGCAGACGGGGGGGAACAGCGAGGCTGCAGACGGGGGGGAACAGCGAGGCTGCAGACGGGGGGGGGCACAGCGAGGCTGCAGACGGGCATTGTTGACTTTTCCTCTTACAGTAGCTTCTGCATTTCCCACCCTAAACTTATACTCAAGTCAATAAATCCCGCCATCCCCGTGAGTTGGACCGCGGGTCCCGCGGACTCGATCACCACGGGGATCCCCGCGATCGTCTCACGGAGGTATAGAGCGGGGAGATGCTTGTGTAAACAAGCATCTCCCCGCTCTGACTAGTGACAATGACACTGATCTCGGCGCGGAGATCAGCGTTATGTGACACAGAGCCCATCCCCCTACAGTAAGAAACACTATGCAGGGAACACTTAACCCCTACAGCGCCCCCTAGTGGTTAACCCCTTCACTGCCAGTGTAATTTTCACAGCAATCAGTGCATTTTTATCAAAAGTATCCCATGTGTCCGCCATAATGTCGCAGTCACGAAAAAAAATCACTGATCGCCGCCAAAATTAATAAAAATGCCATATAACTATCCCCTATTTTGTAAATGCTATAACTTTTGCGCGAACCAATTGGTAAACGCTTATTGTGATTTTTTTTTACCAAAAACATGTCAAAGAATACGTATCGGCCTAAACTGAGGGGAAAAAAAAAAAAGTTAATATATTTTTTGGGAGATATTTATTATAGCAAAAAGTAAAAAATATTGCATTTTTTTTCAAAATTGGCGCTCTATTTTTGTTTATAAAAATAAAAACCGCAGAGGTGATCAAATACCAACAAAAGAAAGCTCTATTTGAGGGGGGGGGGGGGACGTAAATTTTGAGCCACGTTGCAATTGTCAGTTAAAGCAAAGCAGTGCCGAATCGCAAAAAGGGGCCTGGTCCTTTAGCTGCAAAATGGTCCGGGGCCCCCCTTAGGGTTGGAAACGACACATTTAAGCATGACTCGATATCTACACCTGGTGTTCCTCAGCTGCTGAAGACTCACAGTACTCCAAACGAATTAATCATTTTTTAAAAATGGGATTCCTCACCCGGTACGTGCTCCCAGTCTATCCCGATGGGCATTTCTTCTGTAATTCCGATCCGGACGTAAACGTTGCACTTGTTGTCGAGAGTCCACAGCATGTTGTCGTTGGGACTGGAGAAGACACTAATCAAGTTGATACCTACAGGCTGTAAAAGAAGAAGTTCCAGGAGTATGTATTGGATTAACATATACAGAACACAGAAAACACTGAGCCTGCATGTCCCCGGGAGGCAGGGCCACCATCAGGGATTTTGAGGCCCCTTACACAGCTGCAATGAAGGTGCCCCCTGGAGCAGAGAAGCGGGGGGGGGGGGGGGGGGGGGTTCTGCCACCGGACACAGATTACTGTACTGACATTCACTAAAGTTGATAAGCGGGGGGTGGGGGGGGGTGCTGCCGCCGCCGGACACCGAGGGTTACTTTACTGTCATCCACTGAAGTTATTTAGGGGGGGGGGGGGTTTCCACTGTACATTGATTGGTTTGCGCAAAATTTATAGCGTCTACAAAATAGGGGATAGATTTGTGACTGCGACATTATGGCGGACACATCGGACACTTTTGACACCATTTTGGGACCATTGTCATTTATACAGCGATCAGTGCTATAAAAATGCACCGATTACTGTGTAAATTACACTGGCAGTAAAGGGGTTAACCACTAGGGGGCGATGAAGGGGTTGGGGGTGTCCTAGGGAGCGATTCTAACTGTGTGGGGGCTGGGCTACAAGTGACACGACGGTGATCACTGCTCCCGATGACATCAGAGCAGAGCCCACACTGTTTTGTTATGGTTTTGACGGGGGCCGGCTTCGGTCAAGAACATAATAAAACAGTGGGAGGTCTGGTCTGATGTTCGTACAGTGGCTCTGACCAAAGCAGCTAGCTTTTTTTTTTGCTAAACCTGCTGGGATGAGAAAAAGAAAAAAAACTTCCTGGAGTGTACCAAGCTTTAGTCATGCCAAAAGAAGACGTTGCATGGAGGACTGAGGCGTGGGAGACCGAGGCGCGAGAGACCGAGGAGACGGAGGCGCGAGAGACCGAGGAGACGGAGACGCGAGAGACCGAGGAGACGGAGGCGCGAGAGACCGAGGAGACAGAGGCGCGAGAGACCGAGGAGACAGAGGCGCGAGAGACCGAGGAGACAGAGGCGCGAGAGACCGAGGAGACAGAGGCGCGAGAGACCGAGGAGACAGAGGCGCGAGAGACCGAGGAGACAGAGGCGCGAGAGACCGAGGAGACAGAGGCGCGAGAGACCGAGGAGACAGAGGCGCGAGAGACCGAGGAGACAGAGGCGCGAGAGACCGAGGAGACAGAGGCGCGAGAGACCGAGGAGACAGAGGCGCGGGAGACCGAGGAGACAGAGGCGCGGGAGACCGAGGAGACAGAGGCGCGAGAGACCGAGGAGACAGAGGCGCGAGAGACCGAGGAGACAGAGGCGCGAGAGACCGAGGAGACAGAGGCGCGAGAGACCGAGGAGACAGAGGCGACAGAGACCGAGGAGACAGAGGCGACAGAGACCGAGGAGACAGAGGCGACAGAGACCGAGGAGACAGAGGCGACAGAGACCGAGGAGACAGAGGCGACAGAGACCGAGGAGACAGAGGCGACAGAGACCGAGGAGACAGAGGCGCGAGAGACCGAGGAGACAGAGGCGCGAGAGACCGAGGAGACAGAGGCGCGGGAGACCGAGGAGACAGAGGCGCGGGAGACCGAGGAGACAGAGGCGCGGGAGACCGAGGAGACGGAGGCGCGAGAGACCGAGGAGACGGAGGCGCGAGAGACCGAGGAGACGGAGGCGCGGGAGACCGAGGAGACGGAGGCGCGGGAGACCGAGGAGACGGAGGCGCGGGAGACCGAGGAGACGGAGGCGCGGGAGAATGAGGGGGCGCGGGAGAATGAGGGGGCGCGGGAGAATGAGGGGGCGCGGGAGAATGAGGGGGCGCGGGAGAATGAGGGGGCGCGAGAATAAGGGGGCGCGGGGGAGACTGGGGCGCGGGGGAGACTGGGGCGCGGGGGAGACTGGGGCGCGGGGGAGACTGGGGCGGGGGGAGACTGGGGCGCGGGGGAGACTGGGGCGCGGGGGACCGTCATGCAACAAATGGCACAAGTGTGAATGGGAATGAAGTGCTTTTACTGCTTGATCAGACTGCGAAAAATACTAGAGGGCGCGTGATCTTGGCACAGGTTCATTTTAAGGTTTATTAAATTCAGTATAATAAAAATCAAAATAACTGGTAGAATTATGTGACAAAACTTTGCTCTTCACAAGCTGTTAGTCGCTATGGCAACAGTCAACTGACTGCTAAACCGTGACGATCTGTCAAGCCAAGGCATGTTGCTAGAGAAATGTTCAGCCAGTTATATTAAAGATTTTATAAAGTACTAAATTGGGTTTAGAAAAGACTTTCACTTAATTAAAAGGGGTTAATGTCTAAATGTTGAATTCTTCATGCGGATCATTAATATTGTGGACATGAACAGAATAAATCCTCAACACCAGGAGACGGGAAAGAGGAGGAAGGACCACTGGCGATGCTTGGCAAGGTCTTGTGCCGCGTACACACGATCATTTTTCGGCATGAAAAAACGCCGTTTAAAAAAAATGTCATTTAAAATGATTGTGTGTGCGCTTCACATCTTTTTTCAGCTCCTGAAAAACGACACAATTTTTTTTCGAGCATGCTGCATTTTTCATCGACGTTTTAACCACCAGTTTTTGCGATTCGCCACTGAGTCGCTTTAACTGACAATTGCGCGGTCGTGCGACGTGGCTCCCAAACAAAATTGGCGTCCCTTTTCCCCCACAAATAGAGCTTTTTTTTTGTGGTATTTGATCACCTCTGCAGTTTTTATTTTTTGCGCTATAAAAAAAAAAATAGAGCGACAATTTGGAAAAAAAATTCAATATTTGTTACTTTTTGCTATAATAAATATCCCACAAAAATATATAAAAATATTTTTTGTTTCCTCAGTTTAGGCCGATACGTATTCTTCTACATATTTTTGGTAAAAAATAAAAATAAAAAAATCGCAATAAGCGTTTATCGATTGGTTTGCACAAAATTTATAGCGTTTACAAAATAGGGGATAGTTTTACTGCATTTTTAATAAAAAAATGTTTTTACTACTAATGGCGACGATTAGTGATTTTTTTCGTGACTGCGACATTATGGCGGACACTTCGGACATTGTTGACACATTTTTGGGACCATTGTCATTTTCACAGCAAAAAATGCATTAAAAATGCACCGATTACTGTGAAAATTACAATTGCAGTTTGGGAGTTAACCACAAGGGGGCACTGAAGGGGTTAAGTGTGACCTCATCTGTGTTTCTAACTGTAGGGGGTGTGTGGCTGTAGGTGTGACGTCAGATTGTGATTCCCTATATAAGGGAACACGCAATCGATGACGTCGCCACAGTGAAGAACGGGGAAGCTGTGTTTACACACAGCTCTCCCCGTTCTTCAGCTCCGGGGACCAATCGCGGGACTCCAGCGGTGATCGGGTCTCGCGGGTCCTGCGGTCACGGAGCTTCGGACCAGGTCACGTGCACCAGCCGGCGGCGCGCGTGCGTGACCCCACGGCTGGGCTTAAAGGGCAACGTACAGGTACGTCGTTGTGCCCAGCCGTGCCATTCTGCCGACGTATATCGGCGTGAAGGGGTCCTTAAGTGGTTAAACGATGTCGTTTTTTGGGTGGTAAAAAATGATCGGGTGTGGGCTAAAACGCCGTTAAAAACCCACGCATGCTCAGAAGCAAGTTATGAGACGGGAGCGCTCGTTCTGGTAAAACTCCCGCTCGTAATGGAGATCGCACATTCATCACGCTGTAACAGACAGAAAAGCGCGAATCGTCTTTCACTAACAAGGAATCAGCTAAAGCAGCCCCAAGGGTGGCGCCATCCGCATGGAACTTCCCCTTTATAGTGCCGCCGCACGTGTTGTACGTCACTGCGCTTTGCTAGAGCATTTTTTTAAAAAACGATGGTGTGTGGGCAAGGCCGTTTTAATGATGAAGTTGGAAAAACTTTGTTTTTTTTTCATGCCGAAAAATGATCATGTGTACGCGGCATCAGAACGTAAAGCAAAAAGTGGACATAATGTGCTGGAGGCACGTGCGAGGTCTGAAATGCATCCGAATCCTGGGACTAGGCTTAAATACTTTCCGCATGACCTCGGGCATTGTACCTGTCCCCGTGATCTAATCCAGGAATCTACTGCAGAATCTGGAGGAGAACAACAAAGCTGTACATCCACGCCGTGCTCATTCCAAAGGCTCTAAATATAGCCGGCTCCTCCATAACCTCACATGGAGCGAAGGAAGCCAGACTGGTGTCACAAGGTATTCCCTACCCTTACACAATCCAGATGCTGTAATCCCACTATGGGGATCGGAGGAAGACGCAAGATCTCCATTCTTCGAGGCTGTATAATGAAGTACCGTATTTATCGCGGTATAACGCGCTCCCCTAAAGTGACCCCCGATCCTGGGGAAAAAAAGTTATTTTTGTACTTACAGTTTTGGTGTCTTGCGCGACGTCCATCGGCGGCCTCGTCGGGTCCGGCGTCCTTCTGCGGCTTCGGGTGTCCTCTTCGGCGGGTCCGGCATCCTTCTGCTGGTTCGGGTGTCCTTCTGCAGCTTCGGGTGTCCTTCTGCAGCTTCGGGTGTCCTTCTGCAGCTTCGGGTGTCCTTCTGCAGCTTCGGGTGTCCTTCTGCAGCTTCGGGTGTCCTTCTGCGGCGGGTCCGGCATCCTTCTGCTGGTTCGGGTGTCCTCTTCAGCGGGTCCGGCATCCTTCTGCTGGTTCGGGTGTCCTCTTCAGCGGCTTTGGGTGTCCTTCGGCGGGTCCGGCGTCCTCCCCGCTCGTTTCCCGCGCCGAGTTTTGAATACTGCGCCAGCATATACCGAGCGCAGTACACTCGGGCAGGCTCGGCAACTGTCGCGCTCACGTCCTGTACGTCCAGGACGTGACCGCGGAAGAAGCCGAGACTGGCCGACTATAACCGAGTGTACTGCGCTCGGTATATGTCGGCGCAGTATTCAAAACTCGGAGCGGGAAAGCAGGTATCGGCGTATATCGTGCACCCACGATTTTGCCCTGATTTTCAGGGCAAAAAAGTGAGCGATATACGCCGATAAATACGGTAACTACTAACAACGACTTCAAAGGGCAAGAAGCTCCTATTGCCAGCTACTCTCCGGAGAAAGCCAATAGCATGGGTGCTCAACCTGTGACCCTCCAGCTGTTGCGGAACCACAAGTTACATCAACCTTTAGGAGTCATGCTTGTAACGGTCAGCCTTGCAATGCCTTGTGGGACTTGTAGTTTAAAAAAAAAAAAAAAAATCGCAAGCAGCATATATTTGTTGGTTTGCGCAAAAGATTTAGGGCCAGATTCTCGTAGGAGCGCGTAATTTTGTGCGGGCGTAACGTATCTGATTTACGTTACGCCTCCGCAACTTAGACGGGCAAGTGCTGTATTCTCAAAGCATTTGCTCCGTAAGTTGCGGCGGCGTAGCGTAAATCAGCTAGCGTAAGCCCGCCTAATTCAAATGTGGGACAGGGGGGCGTGTTTTATGTAAAATGTTCTGTGACCCGACGTGATTGACGTTTTTCACGAACGGCGCATGCGCCGTCCGTGGAAATCTCCCAGTGTGCATTGCTCCTAATACACCGCAAGGACATATTGGTTTTGACGTGGACGTAAATTACGTCCAGCCCCATTCACGGACGAGTTACGCAAACAACGCAAAATACGGCCATACGTAACATATAGCAGGAGTAACTATACTCCGGGAAAAGCCCAACGTAGCCGGCGTATCTGTACTGCGTCGGCCGGGCGTATGTTCGTGAATTCGCTGATATCACAAACTCGTGAAATCAGCGAATTCACGAACATACGCCGATTTACATATTTTGACGCGTAAATCAGCGTACACGCCCCTAGCAGCCAGTGTAAATATGCAGTTACGATCCGACAGCATAAGAGACGTAAGCCTGTTGGATATAATAGATATCTATGCGTAACGGATTCTAAGAATCAGGCGCATAGATACGACCGGCCGGACTCAGAGATACGACGGCGTATCAGGAGATATGCCGTCGTATCTCCACTGAGAATCTGGCCCATAGCGTCTACAAAAAAAAGTGCCACTGGCAGGGAAGGGGTTAACACTAGGGGGCGATCAAGGGGTTAAATGTGTGCCCTAGGGAGATTTTCTAACTGTGGGGGGATGGGACTGCCTGAAGGAGGAGGAGACATATCGCTGTTCATAACCAGTATGAGCAGCAAATCCGTCTCCTCTCCCCCTGACAGAACGGCGATCTGTCCGTTTACGTTGGCAAATCTCCGTTCTGCCATCGTGGCCGCTGGGCACGCGCATTGGCTCCATCGTCGGGGCACGCGCCTCCTAGTGGCCTTAGGGCGGCTGACGTAGAGCTACGCCGATTTGCCCAGGAGAGCCAACCTGACGCAGTATAAACAACGGCTGGTTGGCTACTGGTTATAGGATTTTTTTTTTCACCTTAATGCAATCTATGCATTAAGGTGAAAAAACATCTGATGATGCCGGCCCCCCCCCCCGTTTTACTTACCTGACCCCTCAAAAGTCCCCCGCTCGGTCCCGAGATCCTCTTCGCCGCTCACCTTGGCCACTTGGCTAGAGCAGGTGGATTGAGAGCAGCGCAGCCATTGGCTGGCGCTGCTGCATCAATCACATCCAGTGAGGCGGCGCAGCGAGGGGTGGGGCCGAGTGATACAGTGAGCGGCTGTGGCCGCTCGCTGTATCACGGAAGCGCGCCCGCAAGGACTCATCACCATGCGAGCTCTCTCGCATGACTGTGGTGAGTTCTTGCGGGGAGGACCAGAGACAGCCGCCGAGGGACCCCAGAAGGAGGAGGATCGGGGCCACTCTGTGCAAAACGAACTGCACAGTGGAGGTAAGTATGACATGTTTGTTATTTTAAAGACATTTTTTTTTCCTATAGTAACCCTTTAAATTATTATCTCCTAAATGTGCACGGTTTAGGAGATATTCTAGGGAGCAGCAGCTGGCGATGTCACTGGTGCATGCAGTCTGAAGGAACGGCATACCCGTGCACCATGGCCGATCCTGACGCACACGGGACTGACATCACTGCAGCTCAGCCCTTTAAGCGCCTGCAGCCAGTGGCGTGGCGTGGGGGGTGCGAGGGGGGCCACCGCCCCGTTCACAAAATTTAGAGGGGCGCTGTCACGAGTGTGGAGAGGAGGGAGCGCCAACAACAGATGGGACATAGGAACATATGCATGATGCCACCACTCCAGGCTTTACCAGTCATTATTAAGCACACTCCCCTCTTCCCTACAGCCCTTGCTGTCTCACACAGTGGATCATGTGACCAGACTGAAGCTAGCTGAAAATAGGTAAGTCCATGGGTCAGGGGGGCGCAAATTACTTGCCTCGCCCCAGGCGCTGACAACCCACGCTACGCGACTTGCCTGCAGCCCCCAAATCCAGAAGGAAGAACCGTGTGAAGATGGAAGCCTCTGCAGAGGCGACGCCGGCGGGCTTTGTTTCAAGGCAAGACTTTCACAATGTGCTAGTATATAATGCTTACTAGCACATGATGCCTTTGCATTGCAACATTTACCACCGCTTTAAAAGAATGAAGTGAATCGATGTTTACTTCAATCATGTACAAGCAAGTTTTCTTTGCACATGATTTGGTATTCAGGGGTGAAGACCGGTTCTCCTTACTTACCGAGCCAAATGAACATTCAATTTCAAAAGGGAGTGTTCACTTCGCTATGTGTACCGTCCCTGGATTCCGTTTCGTAAATAAGCTTCTCCATCTGACCACAATACTGCGCATAGAGTGTTTCTTTGTATAGGATTTATAATTTACAAATACCTAAATGCAAACTGTAATCTGATAAAAAAAAAATATATATATATATATAGATAGATAGATAGATAGACAGCTGATCACGTGGTAAGGGGCCGGGACCAGCTCCTTACACGGATCCGTGATCACTTGAGTCTCAGTGATCACAGCGCACGCCACGTGCGCTCTGCAGGGGCGCGTGAAGGGGAGGACTTCTATTGAAGGCGTCCCGGCGATTGGGGTCTGCGCGCTGTGGCCGTCATTCGGTTATAGCGCGGACGCCAATTGGTTAAGCTCTGGTGAAGTGACAAGTGACAAGCACACAGCATTTCTGGCAACAGGTATTCGCTTGTACTAAGTGAAATCTTAAAAAGGGGTTGTAAAGGTTCATGTTTTTTCACCTTAATGCATCCTATGCATTAAGGTGAAAAAACATCTGACGATTGCCGACTTACCTGAGCCCTGGAAAGTCCCGCATCGCGAACGCGCTCTTCCTTTGCCCAGGCTTCTCGGTTCTTCATTGGATAGAAGGCCGCACAGTCATTGGCTCGCGCTGCTGTCAATCAAATCCAATGATGCGGGCACCGGGGCCCGAGTCCTGTACTCGGCGGCTATGGACTCCAAATACAGGACTCAGGAGCACGCCCGGAAGGTAACCCCCTTTGAGAGAGCGCTTCCGAGAGGGGTTTAACTGAGGCAGGGAGGAGCCGAGAGAGCCGCCGAGGGTACCCAAGAAAACGCGGAGTGTAGGTAAGTATAAGTATGTTTGTTTTTAAAAAATAAAATAATTTCGAACCTTTACAACCACTTTAAGGCCCGTACACACGAACCGATTTTCCGACAATCGTGTGATGGCAGGGTTTTCGTCGGACAATCCGACCGTCTGTATGCTCCATCGAACAGTTGTTGTTGGAATTTCCGACAACAAAATGTTGGATGGTCATGCTCTCAAATTGTCCGACAACAAATGTGTTCCGTCGGATTATCCGATCGTGTGTACACAAATCCAAAAGTTCAAAACACACATGCTCCGAACCAATGCTAACCATAAGACAACATTAGCAGAAGTTGCCCAATAGGTGGGGCTAAAGAGCAGAAAAACCACGTAGTTTCATGTGCGTCGGCTGAAAAAGTTCTACCATCTATATGCAGAACAAGTTCACGGCCAACGCCCTTTGTACAAAAATTCACAGATTTGTCCGATGGAAATCCGATCATGTGTACGAGGCTTAATACGGTTACACCATAGCCCAGGGCTCGACAAATCCCGGGCGCCAGGTCGCCATGGCGACTAGAAATAGGGTCCTGGCGACTTGGCTTGGAAGGGGGGCCATCTGGTGGTGGCCGTTGGTATTACAAGTTAAGCATTACAAGTTAAACAGCAATTCTAATGTAATTTTTCACTATTTTCACTGCCATCTTCTTACCTCTAATTAGAACCCCCAAACATTATATATATTTTTTATCCCAACACCCTAGAGAACAAAATGGCGATCGTTGCAATACTTTCTGTCACGCCGTATTTGCGCAGCGGTCTTACAAGCGCACTTTTTTGAAAAAAAATTTCACTTTTTTAAATTAAAAAATAAGACTACAGTAAAGTTATCCCCATTTTTTTTAATATTATGAAAGATAATGTTACGCCGAGTAAATTGATACCCAACATGTCACGCTTCAAAATTGCGTCCGCTCGTGGAATGCCGACAAACTTTTACCCTTTAAAATCTTCATAGGCGACGTTTAAAAAAATCTACAGGTTGCATGTTTTGAGTGACAGAGGAGGACTAGGGCTAGAATTATTGCTCTCGCTCTACCAATCGCGGCGATACCTCACATGTGTGGTTTGAACACCGTTTACATATGCGGGCGCTGCTCACGTATGTGTTCGCTTCTGCGCGCAAGCTCGTCGGGACGGGGCGCGTTTTCTGGCTCCTAACTTTTTTAGCTCTTTTTTAGCTGGCTCCTAGATTCCAAGCAAATTTGCCATAGCCTACAACTGAAAAACTGCAATAGATTACATATTGTTTTTTGGGTTTAGTCATGCATTATTACATAGATGGCGGCACAGAGGCCGGGCTCGTTACCTGTATGGGTGGCTCGATCATGATCCACGCTGGCAGCATCATGCTTGGATTTAGTGGCTGGGTTCCTACGCGAAAGTAAACCACTCCGCTGGTGTCACAGGCCCAGATGTTCTGATTACCGCAGGATAGGCTGCACAGCCTCACTGGTCCTATAGAAACAGGAGGGAAAGCATAAAATCAGATGCAAACACAAAAAAAACCCCCAAAAAATACACTTGATCTAAAAGTGTGCCTTGAAGTGAATGCCACAAATTCAACACCATCTCCCTCCTCAGCATCTTTTACAATCACATACCGGGGGCTCTAGAAGTGCTGGCCTGTCTGAGACGACCATATTAACCCCTTCCATACCGGGGGGCACTTACGCACCTTCCTGCCCAGGCCAATTTTCAGCTTTCAGCGCTGTCGCAATTTGAATGACAATTGCGCGGTCATGCTACACTGCACCCAAATGAAATTTTTATCATTTTGTTCCCACAAACAGAGCTTTCTTTTGGTGGTATTTGATCACCTCTGCAATTTTTATTTCTTGCGCAACAACTAAAGAAATACCGAAATGTTTGAAAAAAAAATCAGTTTTTATTTTTTTTGTAAATAAGTTTTCTTCTTCAATTATGGGCACTGATATGGCGGCACCGATGAG
Organism: Rana temporaria; assembly: GCF_905171775.1. Classification (NCBI taxonomy): domain Eukaryota; kingdom Metazoa; phylum Chordata; class Amphibia; order Anura; family Ranidae; genus Rana; species Rana temporaria. The sequence continues at coordinate 3,793,952 of NC_053501.1, read as the reverse complement.
GTGGCACTGATGGGCACTCATAGGCGGCACTGGGCAACGATGGGCACTAAGAAGTGGCACTGATGGACACTGAGGGGTGGCACTGCTGGGCATCATTCCAGCCAGTGCCCATGTTGCCAGTCAGTGCCCATTTGTGGGCACTGATTGGCATCGATTGTGTTTTTTTTCGCTCTATGGAGCACCAGGGGGCACTCCCTGGTGGTCCAGTGTTGGCATCTGAGGGGGGGGGGGCTGCGCTGATAAACAATCAGCGCGAACCCCCCCCTGTCAGGAGAGCCACCGATCGGCTCTCCTCTACTCGCGTCTGTCAGACGCGAGTGAGGAATAGTCGATCAACGGCTCAACTTCCTGTTTACATCGTGATCAGCCGTGGTTGGACATGGCTGATCACGAGGCGCTTTACCAAGATCGGAGATGCAGGGTGTCAGACTGACATATTTATTATAGCAAAAAGTAAAAAATATTGCATTTTTTTCAAAATTGTCGCTCTATTTTTGTTTATAGCGCAAAAAATAAAAACCGCAGAGGTGATCAAATACCACCAAAAGAAAGCTCTATTTGTGGGGAAAAAAGGACGCCAATTTTGTCTGGGAGCCACGTCGCACGACCGCGCAATTGTCTGTTAAATCAACGCAGTGCCGAATCGCAAAACCTGGCCGGGTCCTTTAGCTGCCTAAAGATCCGGGTCTTAAGTGGTTAAAGCGGAGTTCCGGCCACAATTTCACTTTTTAAATATAAATACCCCTGTAATACACAAGCTTAATGTATTCTAGTAAAGTTAGTCTAAACTAAGGTCCGTTTTGTTAGGTTGTTACAGCATTTAGACACTTTATAAAATAGAAATTGACTGGGGCCATCTTAAGTGTGGGCATCATGAAGCCAGACTGTATGACTTCCTGGATTTCAGCCTTGCAGCTCTCGCACATGCTCAGTGCTGCACAAGCAGTGTAATAGGTTTCAGATCAGGTTTCAGCACCTGTGCTGTCCAAGTCACATGATTCTTCGAGACTGGAAAGTTACACCCACTACATTCCCAGGAGTCTGTGCGGTGTAGGTTAGGAAGCTTAAGCACCTAGGTGCAGGAAGAGGGAAGATTAACTATTCTGCCTAGCAACAACACTTTGAAGGCATCTAAAAAATATTTTTTTTTCTTAAAGGACTAATGACATTTTTTTAAAACTACTGATGTAATGTTATATTTATGTGCCCATGACTAGACTGACATTTACCATAGGAGTCTATGGAAGGGGTGCCCAGCTTTGAAAAAAAAAAAATCGGTGCTCCCCGGCCGTAGGTCCCCCAGACAACAAACGTTGCACTACTTTTTGAAAATCGGTGCAGCGTCTCACCGATTAGGACGGTGCCATTGCCGGCAAATGAATCGGCCGGCTTACGACGACAGAGGTCTCTATGACCGTCGGAGGTCCGGGCGCGACGTTATGACGTCACGCCCGGGTATGCAGAAGTAAACAAAGCCGCAATCGTGGCTGTCGGCATTAGATCGGTGAATTTTTTTTTCACAATCTCATGCTTTCCAGCCTGGAGGAGAGATGTGGGGGGAGGGGAAGGTCTTCTTGACCCCGCATCTTTCCATAAAGAGGAGCTGTCACACTGATTCCTATTACAAGGGATGTTTACATTCCTTGTAACAGGAATGAAAGTGATCAAAAAAATTAAAAAGGTGTAAAAATAAAAAAAAGTTAAATAAAAATGAAATTTAAAAAATGATTTATTTATTTTTAAAACGCCCCTGTCCCCGATAGCTCATTAATGCAAGTCCCGCCCACAAATGTAAACGCCGTTCAAACCCCACATGTGAGGTATCGCCGCGTGCGTTAGAGCGAGAGCAACAATTCTCGTCCTAGACCTCCTCTGTAACTCGAAAATAGTAAACTGTAAAAAAAATTAAATCGTCGTCCACAGAGATTTTTAAGTACCGAAGTTTGGCGCCATTCCATGAGTGTGCGCAATTTTAGAGCGTGACATGTTGGGTATCTATTTACTCGGTGTAACATCATCTTTCATATTATACAAAAAAAATTGGGCTAACTTTAAAACTGTTTTGTTTTTTTTGTAATTCATGAAACCTTTTTTTTCCCCCCAAAAAAGGCGTTTAAAAAATTATAGCGCAAATACCGTGCGAGAAAAAAAAAAAAAGTTGCAATGACCTCCATTTTATTCCCTAGGGTGTCTGCTTAAAAAAATAAAAAAATAAATTATTATATATATATATATACACATATATATATATATATACATATATACATACATACACACACACACACACACACACACACACACACACACACACACACACACACACACACACACACACACACACACACACACACACACACACACACACACACACACACACACACACCCCCCGTATGTATCGGCGTATACCGCGCACTTTTTTGCCCTGAAAATCAGGGCAAAATCGTGGGTGCGCGATATACGCCGATACCCGCGCCGAGTTTGAATACTGCGCCGACATATACCGAGCGCAGTACACTCGTGTATCGTCGGGCAGTCTCGGCTCCTCTCGCGCTGACGTCCTGGACGTACAGGACGTCAGTGCGAGAGTAGCCGAGCCTGCCCGACGATACACGAGTGTACTGCGCTCGGTATATGTCGACGCAGTATTCAAACTCGGCGCGGGGAACGAGCGGGGAGGACGCCGCACCCGACGAAGAGGACACCCGAACCCGATGAGGCCGCCGATGGACGCCGCGCAAGACACCAAAACTAAGTACAAAAAATATTTTTTCCACAGGAATTTCGCCGCAACTTTAGGGGTGCGTGCTATACCCCAATAAATACGAGAGATTATATATATATTGTTTGGGGGTTCTGATTAATTTTGGTGGAGAAGTGGTTAAAGCGCGTTTGATCTCAAAGCTCTGATGGCTGTGATCTGTTTTTTTTTTTCTATGGTTTTACTGTCTTTTCTATGTTTCTAGGCAACTTGGATGTATTCCTTTAAACAAGACAAGAGATATTGACAGAGGCGTACCATCGGCACACAATGCACCGATTCCAAGAGAAAAGGATAAAAGAATATATAAAACCGCTTTCCCGGTGTTGGTTAGTAACCTGCCGGGACTACACCCCAAACAAAACACAGCCCACTGGATAGACAGGTCAGGTTTCAGAGGGATGGGTTCCGTACACAATGGAGATTTGCCTGAAGGGTAAAACCGCACAAAGTACAGGAGACCTCGGAGAAAACGAAAGTGATGTTGGTGCGCCGACAGGTCTCAGATCTCATATTTACATATTTGCCCAGGGAAGCATCGGATGGCGGCGGGAGGGGGGTGGGGGATGTCCCCTCCCGCCGCTATGATCGATCTAGTGGTGCGCAGAATCGCCGCCAGAACAAAATGATATCTGATTGATGCCTCTAGGTCAGGCATGTCCAAAGTCCGGCCCGCGGGCCAAATGCGGCCCCCCTGTTGATTTAATATGGCCCCCTCTGCTGCCATGTCTCCTCGCATCTTCCTCCTGTTATCGCCGCCCCGGCGATGACGTCACTCCTGCGCATGCACGTGGGACGGCAGGTCCCTGCCCATGCGCAAAATCACGGCATTAACCCCAAAAATGCCATTGACAAAAACTGCACTTTCACTGCGCCGTAGACATCAGCGCCTGTAATTTCTGCAAATATCTCCTAAACCTTTTACGTTTGGGAGAGATTTGTTGCACCTACAGGTAAGCCTTAATCTAGGCTCACTTGTAGGTTAAAGTAGGTTAAAGGGGTTTACAACCACTTTAAGTGCCGGTTCACACAGGGGCAACCCAACTTAAAGGGGTTGTAAAGGTAAATGTTTTTTCACCTTAATGCATCCTATGCATTAAGGTGAAAAAACATCCGATGGTACCGCCCCCCCCCCCCGAACCCCCGTTTTACTTACCTGACCCCTCGAAAGTCCCGCGCGCGTCCATGTGATGGTCTTCGGTTCCCAGCCTGGCCGTTGATTGGCTATTCTGGACAAATTTAAAGTAGCGCAGCCATTGGCTGGCGCTGCTGTCAATCATATCGGATGACACGGCGCGCCGGGGGGGCGGGGCCAAGTGATACAGTCGGCGGCTATGCCCGCCGCTGTATCACAGGAGCGCGCTCGCAAAAGCTTTCCACCATGCGAGGTCGCTCGCATGAAGGTAGAAAGCTTTTGCGAGGAGGAGCCGAGACAGCCGCCGAGGGACCCCAGATCACAGGATTAGGGGACACTCTGTGCAAAATGAGCTGCACAGTGGAGGTAAGTATAACATGATTGTTATTTAAAAAAAAAAAAATCTGCCTTTAGTGACCCTTTAACCATTTCCGGACTGCCGCATGTACATTTACGTCGGCAGAATGGCACGGACAGGCACATTGGCGTACCTGTACGTCCCTGCCTAGACGTGGTTCGGGGGTCCGATCGGGACCCCCCCCGGTACATGCGGCGGTTCCCGTGGCTTCAGGAGCGATCCGGGACGAGGGGGCGGCTATTCGTTTATAGCCGCCCCCTCGCGATTGCTCCCCGGAGCTGAAGAACGGGGAGAGCCTTATGTAAACACGGCTTCCCCGTGCTTCACTGTGGCGGCGCATCGATCGTGTGATCCCTTTTATAGGGAGACTCGATCGATGACGTCACACCTACAGCCACACCCCCCTACAGTTGTAAACACACACTAGGTGAACCCTAACTCCTACAGCGCCCCCTGTGGTTAACTCCCAAACTGCAACTGTCATTTTCACAATAAACAATGCAATTTAAATGCATTTTTTGCTGTGAAAATGACAATGGTCCCAAAAAGTGTCCGCCATAATGTCGCAGTCACGAAAAAAAAAAAAAAAACGCTGATCGCCGCCATTAGTAGTAAAAAAAAAAAAAATGGTAATAAAACTATCCCCTATTTTGTAAACGCTATAAATTTTGCGCAAACCAATCGATAAACGCTTATTGCTTAAAAATAGGTAGAAGAAGAATACGTATCGGCCTAAACTGAGGGAAAAAAAATATTATATATATTTTTGGGGGATATTTATTATAGCAAAAAGTAAAAAATATTTTTTTTCAAAATTGTCGCTCTATTTTTGTTTATAGCACAAAAAATAAAAACCGCAGAGGCGATCAAATACCACCAAAAGAAAGCTCTATTTGTGGGGAAAAAGGACGCCAATTTTGTTTGGGAGCCACGTCGCACGACCGTGCAATTGTCAGTTAAAGCGACGCAGTGCCGATTTGCAAAAAGTGCTCTGGTCTTTGACCAGCAATATGCTCCGGGGCTTAAGTGGTTAAAGGGGTTTACAACTACTTTAAGTGCCGGTTCACATAGGGGCAACCCAACTTAAAGCGCGACTTTGCAAGGCGACTTCAGCGCGACTTGGTGCAACTTACAACTCGACTTAAAGTTGCCTCCAGGACAGGCGACTTTGGCTGTGGCCAATCACAGAATAATCAGCTCTGTGAGAGGGAGGGGTTTGCCCGAGTAAACAATTTTCTTTTCCTGTGGAGTTGCTTCAGTTAAGATGGAGATCAGACTTTGGAGGCGACTTCCATTGAAAATCTATGGGTACAAGTCGCCTAGAAGTGGCCTTGAAGTAGTACAGCAGGGATATGCAATTAGTGGACCTCCAGCTGTTGCAGAACTACAAGTCCCATGAGGCATAGCAAGACTCTGACAGCCACAAGCATGACACCCAGAGACAGAGGCATGATGGGACTTGTAGTTTTGCAACAGCTGGAGGTCCGATAATTGCATATCCCTGTAGTACAGGAACCGTTTCTGAAGTCGGAGCGACCTCAGTAGTGTACATTAAGATGGCTCTCATTCACTTCAATGGCATTTCTCATGTCGCGTGACTTGGTGCGACACAAGTCGGATCCCAAGTCGCTGTAGTGTGAACCGGCACTTAGAAGCTGCAGCCCCATCCAGGAGATATCAGTCACTGTCAGTAACGTGTGAATGCAGATGTCCAAAGCTACGCTGTCTGCGCGGTCAGCCATTCGGGTTCCTGTTGTCTCAACTCTATAGGTTCTGGCACACGCATGAGATTCTGCAGACTGAGTGGCATGTACAGGACTTTGGCCCGAAGCCTGGGCAGAGTGTACTAGATTACAGGGGGATTGTTTCATAACATTAGGTCATCAGAGGCCTGCCCCTGGTACAAGGATGATGCCATGACTATGTACAGCCAGGATATACTATTCTTCCTTCCCCTGCCTCTGGAAGTACATTTAACCACATAAGACCCGGAGCCATTATGCAGGTAAAGGACCAGGCCACACACTTTTTGCGATTCGGCACTGCGTCGCTTTAACTGACAATTGGGCGGTCGTGCGACGCGGCTCCCAAACAAAATTGGCGTCCTTTTTGCCACAAATAAAGCTTTCTTTTGGTGGTATTTGATCACCTCTGCGTTTTTTATTTTTTGCTCTATAAACAAAAATAGAGCAAACATTTTGAAAAAAAAATGACAGCGTGCCAGGGATATTTTTGCCGACCCCCCCCCCCCCCAAAAAAAAATGTATATATGTGTGTGTGCACTGGGCCAGATTCATCAATAGATACGACGGCGGATCTCCTGATCCGCCGTGGTATCTGTGAGATCCCACGGTCGGAGCTATGCGACTGATTCATAAGAATCAGTTCTGCATAGATCTCCCTTGGATCCGACTGGTGTAAGTGACTTACACCAGTCGAATCTTAGGCTGTAATCTCCTGCCGGCCGCTAGGTGTCGTCGCTTTTTTTTACACGTCGCATATGCAAATGAGGAGAACCGCCGATTCGCTCTTTTTCAACGTCGTTTGCGTTCGTTTTTTTCCGGCGGATAGCTACCCCTGCTAATATGAGGGGTAGCTAATGTTAAGTATGGCCGACGTTCCCGCGCCGAGTTTTAAATTTTTTACGTCGTTTGTGTAAGTCCGTCGGGAATACGGATGGCCGTAAGTAACCTAGCTGCCGAAAACAATGACGTCCTAGCGACGTCATTTGGAGCATGCGCACTGGGCTTTTTCGCCGGCGGCGCATGCGCAGTTAAATCGGCGCGGGAACGCGCCTGATTTAAATTGTACACTCCCCCTAGCCGCGGAATTTGCATTCCGTCGGGGGGAGTTAGGATCCGACGGTGCAATTTGCGAGGTAAGTGCTTGGTGAATCATGCACTAGCCTCGCTAAATTGCAGCGGCGGATCGTAAAACAGGTAGATCTAGCGGATCTAAAGATCCGCTGATCTACATGAATCTGGCCCAGTGTATTTATTGGCGTATGACACTCACTTTTTTACCCTGAAAATAGAGGGTAAACTGCGCCTGCGTGCCTGAAACTTGCCTCTTAAAGTTAGGGTGTGTTTTATATATATATATATATATATATATATATATATATATATATATATATATATATATATATATACACACACACACACACACACACATATACATTATATATATATATATATATATATATATATATATATATACACACACATATATACACACACATATATACACACATATATATATATATATATATATATATATATTACACACACACACACACACACACACACACATATATATATATACATACATACATACATACATACATACATATACACACACACACACACACACACACACACACACACACACACACACACACACACACACACACACACACACACACACACACACGCTCCGACTTCAGAAAAGGTTCCTGTACTACTTCAAGGCAGCTTGTACCCATTGATTTCAATGGAAGTCGGATCTCTGTCTTAACTGAAGCAACTTTACAGGAAGAGAAAATAGTATGCGGCGCATACTAGCTCATTATGGCTTTTGCCTTTCAGGTGAAAAAAAATAAAAAAAATAATAATCGCGGGTTTACAACCGCTTTAAAGTATTAGGTGTAATAACTGTTTACCATCATGTCATTTTACACTGTAAAAGGGATTGTATTGCCAACATATAGGTAACCCTTCCCCCGGGGGGGGTCACATATTTTTGCTCCACAAACATTGGGTCCTCAAAAATGACATTCCTCTGCCGACATGGAGCTACAAAGCGGTTCTAGTCTGTGGGGCCTCGCAGCTACGTGTTACTTGGGGGTCTCAGATATCGCTGTCACATGAGTTCTCAGCTGTCCGAACGTGTCACACCCGCGTCACTGGCTGGCTGATTAGAAAACAACACGATCACGTGGCTGTACACGGTCTGTGGATTTCGCACGTATCATGTTAAACTTCCTATTCCGATGAATCGCAGACCAAAGAAAAAAAAAAAAAACGAAAAAAAAGTTATGCGGGAAAAGTGACACATTTGCATGCTTTCCGCTACAGATAACACAAAGTGTGAAATAGTGGCAATGAGAGTGGCGGGGCTCTGCGACGGCGGAGTGAAAGCGGAGAGGGAGTTCCAAGTTTAGAAGTCCTGATACCGATAGTGTAACCTTACACAAATGTCACTCCACAGATATAGCCGGCAAGGAGCAAACATTGAGATTGCAGAGCACAGAAAAGCATTTCCTCAGCATTCTGCCCTTGCAAACCTAATGCATATATAGTGAAATAGTGCAGCGCAAACAAACAATAAATTACAATATAAATCAACATAAAAAATGAATTAAAAAAATCCAAAATCATTAAATAAATGATAAAAATAAAAAGTCTAAGTGATTGTGTAAAAAAATAAATCCAGATGAATTTCATTAAACGGTGCGGATGCCAATCAAGTGACCAAAGAAAGATCCTCCACCAAGAGAAACAGATGGCCTCTCACCTCAATCATTCGACCCTCAAGGCCTCCGACGCTGATGAAGTCCCGCCCATGGGACGTAACGTACGAGTGGGAGGAGTTACGTGCTGACGTCACCCGCGATCACCGCTTCTATTGTATGCTGCACACGCTTGTTAGCGTTACCTGTCAATATACCTGCACTCGGTTCTGAGTGCTTATTCTGTGAGTGTTTTTTATCTATTTTAATAAACACCCCTTTGTTGCTACTGAGAGCATTAGATCTCTCTTTTTTTCTTATATGTCCTTATTTGCTGCTATCCTTCTGAGCCTGCGATTGACATCCGGAGTGTCTATTGAGCTGCTGATTGGCAGATTCAGGATTCTTGAGTATATACCATGCTATGTGACTCTTTGAGGGTCGAATGATTGAGGTGAGAGGCCATCTGTTTCTCTTGGTGGAGGATCTTTCTTTGGTCCCTTGATTGCCAGCCGCACCGTTTAATGAAATTCATCTGAATCTTTTTTTCACACAATCACTTAGACTTTTTTTTTATCATTTATTTAATGATTTTGGATTTTTTTTATTCATTTTTTATGTTGATTTATATTGTAATCTATTGTTTGTTTGCACTGCACTATTTCACTATATATGCAATTTTTGGGAATTTTTATTTGAATTTATCCTTGGTGCTGGCTAGCATATTTCTGTGTGTTTTTTGGTATTTTTCCAGCGCTGAATACGTTTCTTCTATTCTTGCAAACCTAATGCCCAGTCTTGGGAAAAACAGAGGGATTTAGTGACAAAACAGCACTATGTGAAGAAATTATATTTTGGGGGGAGGGGGGACAGAGCAGACAAACACTCGGGTCATGAGAACAGCTCGGCGTTATTGCAATGTTTACCTGGAAATATTATGTGGTGTGGTTTTTATGCTTGCTCGCTACTCAATCTTTATACGATGCTGCTGATTAAATGTATGGTAATGTCTAACCCCGGGATAAGCAAACATTGTCTAAATCAGTGGTTCTCAACCTGGGGGGGGGGCGACTCCTCCGGGGGTCGAATAACTATTTGCCAGGGGTCACCAAATCCTGGACTGTCCCTGGAGGCCGCAGCCATCCCCACTTGGTCTCTTCACAGCCGCCCATTCAGTCCACGGGATCAGGGCCGCTGATAGGCCAGCACAACTGGCCCTGTTGTACCGGGCCTGGCCAGCAGAGGGGGCCCGGGGCAACCTGAAGAGATGGCCAATTAATGTAAAATTAAAAAAAATCCACCAGCCATGACCAAACATAGTCTGTCTGACGCCCACCAGAGACAGTGCCACCCATGCTGACAATGGCCATTGACAGCATGGGTGGCACTGTCTCTGCGACAGCACATGCGTTATGGCATTAACGTCATGGGTGGCACTGTCTGCAGCACTTTACGGCACTGGCGGCATGGGCGAGAAAAATAAATATCACTTGTAGACAAACCTGCACTTTGTTTCAAGGCGGGGTCTGGGACGGGGTCATGGGTGGGGCTGAAGGAGGGGGCAGGACCAGGGGTGGAGCTGAAGGGGGGCCCCCCGTCAGGTAGGCAGTACGGGGCCCCATGATTTCTATCAGTGGCCCTGCACGGCATGGCTGGGGCAGAGACTAGAGGTCAGCTGACTGGTGAGGAATGTGAAGTGGGAGGGGCTGGAGGAGACCCCATCTCCTGATTTTGGCATAGGTGTCACAGGGGACAAAGTGAGTAACACTATCTGTGATTATAGGTGCCATTAAAAATCCCCACTACAGTTCTCAGATCAGCAGATGACCTTGATCAAGAGCACCTAAGTTGGCTGATCAGAACTCCACCCGCCCCCCCAAGACTACCACTCACACCCCCTCTCCCCCCACCAAGCTGTAAGAGTAGGAAAAAAGGGAGAATACATGGAAGGGACAAGGAAAAAGGGGGGAGGGGAAGAAAAAAGGAAAGAATAAGAAGAAAGAAGGCTAGATGGGGAAAAAAAACTGCATGTTCAGATATTTAGATGCATAGCAGATCTATTCTTACCTTCTGAGGTCATGTAAACTGGAAATATTATTTATAAAATACTTCCCAACAAAGCAATAAAACTCACCCAGTTGAGAGAGATCCAGCCTCGTCCAATGCATCCCAGTAGGGCAGGTTTTAGAAAGCGTTCGGATTAGCACTCCTCCATACCCATCAAGCGCCCATACGGCATCCGCACAGGCCGACATGTGGACCATCTCTGTCTCTGGGGGAAGCTGGACGGTGGAAGGTCTGTATGGTGCAGTCAGATCACTCAGACAGAAAAGATCTTTCCTGCTCTGACAAATCCAAAGGACGTTTCCTAGAAAGCCAAAAAGTAAAAAAATAAATAAAAATGGTCAAGATAATACAGGAAACGTGATCACATTTGCTGGACACAAAACGGCCCTAGTGTAGTTCAACTTTTTAAACTGTAGTTTATAAAAACCCATGCCAAAAAAAAGTGGGAGGTGTGGTCAAGGGTTATCAATCAAATCAAGTTTTTTTCCCCCACTTTCAGTTCTGGCAACAGGTTTTGGGTTGCATTAAAAAAAATGGAAGCCATTTGACTGTAATTTGACAAACGCGTCTATACTTACCTGCTCTGTGCAATAGAATTGTACCGAGTGGCCACGAACCTCGTTTTTTGGGTCCCCTGACGGCGCTCCTGGCCCCTCCCCCCCCTCAGTCATCGGTCCAGTGCCCCCATGGGAAGCCACTTCTCATGGGGGCACTCACCCGAGCCCTGCTGCTGCGTCCATTGACTCGGCCCCGCCCTCCGCTCTCTCATCACTGATTTTGATTGCCAACGGCTCCAGGTGCTTCCAGCAAAGCCCGAAAGTGAAGGGAGAGAAGAGCTGCATACGTGCACGGTACTGGATTGAATGAGGGCTCAGGTAAGTAAGGGGAGGGGGGATGTTGACGCTTAAATTTTTTTTTTACCTTAATGCAAGGAATGCATTAAAGCTGAGGTTCACCCTAAAAACATGTATTTAACATTCCATTTAGCATAATTCCAACATTTACACTATGCCGTTTATTTATTTCTTTTTGCTGTACATATTGTCTTATTGTTATTTTCCACCCGGCTTCCGGGTTCTCACTCCCGCGGGAGTAGGCGTTCCTATGCAGAGGCTAGATGATTGACGCCTTGTGAAAAACTTCCCCCCCGGCGCATCACCAGTTTTCCCGAAAGTAGCCGAACTGCTAGTCGGCGCTATGCGGCGCCTGCACCTGCCGTGTACAGCTGACTGCGCAGGCGCGGGATAGAGGCGGCTACTTTCGGAAAAAACTGGTGACGTGCCTTATGTACAGTGAAAATGGTGCACTATTTTCACTGTATATTTTATTGAGGTGTTTTTTGAATTTCCCTTTAGTGCTAGCCTGCATATATTTTTTGTATATTTATTTAGTTGTGTGTTTTCCAGCGCTGAATAATTTTCTATTGACGTGCCTTATGTGCCGAGGGGGGGGGGGGGGGGGGGGGTTCACAAGGCGTCAATCATCTATCCTCTGCATAGAAACGCCTACTCCTGCGGGAGTGAGAACACGGAAGCCGGGTGGAAAATAACAATAAGACGGTATGTACAGCAAAAAAAAACAAAAAAACACAAAAAAAACGGCATAGTGTAAATGTTGGAATTATGCTAAATGGAATGTTAAATAAATTTTTTTATGCAAAAGATACATTCATCCATAGCTTTGTAAGATATATTTTTATATGTAAGGTCCCTTTAAACACATTGATCGCCATTTTCTGAGAAGGTAAACGCTGTATTATTTAATACACACCTGTTGTTGTATTACAATCTGCCAGCCACTAGTAGCATATTAAAATAGGATGTACATAGCGTTCAGAGAACACCACTGGCGTACTTCCAGGCTAAAATTGTGTTGCTGCAGCAAATACTAATTTGGGAATCACTGGAAGTCCTGCCAAGGCCAAGGCAGCCCTGTGTTTTCATAGAAGGCTGTATATTATTCCTAGGGAGAGGAAACAGCAGCTGCGACAACCCACAGCGATATACAAGCACAGGTTGTATTTACACACCTTCGCCGCTCGGAGAGGAAGATGCAAAGACATTTAGCCACTTGGTGGTGGAGGCCGTGCCACGTGGTACAATCTGGTGCCAGTAAGTGCCTGCAGTAAGAGAGTCAGGGAAAAAAGTAAACACAGAAGGAAAAAAAGGTTAAAGCAGAACTTCACTCTTTCAATCAACATAGACCATTTCTAATCCTTATGCTCTTAGTATTAGTAAATAAAAAAGGTGTGTGTGTGTGTATATATATATATATATATATATATATATATATATATATATATATATATATATATATATATATATATACACACATACACACACACATACATACATACACACATTTGTGTTTTTTTTTATATGAAGACATTTTTTTTTTTATTGAATATGTTTTATAGTGAAGTAAAAACAGTGTGGTGTTTTTTTATTTATTTTTTTTGTTTGGTGTTTTTTTGTGTTATAGCGCAAAAAAAAAAAAACACAGATGTGATCAGAAAAAGAAAGTATGTATGTATGTATGTATATTTATTTTTTATTCCCCCCCCCCACAAATCAAGCTTTCTTTTGGTGGTATCTGACCACATCTGTGTTTTTTTGTTTGTTTTGCGCTATAAAACAAAAAAAACACAAAACAAAAATAAATAAATAAAAAAACACCACACAATTTTTTTTTACTTTCCACTATAAAACATATTCAATACAAAAAACAAACAAATACAAATTTCTTCATACAATTTAGGCCAATATGTAGAGGTCGGCCAATATTTAGCCTTTTTAAAGAAATCGGCCGATTATTAAGTAAAAAAAGGCCGATTGTAAAGGGATCTGAGGCAGGGGCATGCTGGGGGGGAAATCGAAAGCCGGCTGTAAAGGATGGTGAAGGAGATATACGCCAGCAAGAACAGTTGAACCAATCAGCAGATAAGTGGTTAAGGCATCACTTAAGGACCCATTCACGCCGATATACGTCGGCACAATCGCACGGCTGGGCACATCCACGTACATGTACGTGGCTCTTTAAGCCCAGCCGTGGGGTCGCGCGCGTGCACGCAACCCGGTCCGAAGCTCCATGGCCGCGGGACTCGCGGACCCGATTGCCGCTGGAGTCCCGCGATCGGTCCCCAGAGCTGAAGAACGGGAAGAGCCGTGTGTAAACACAGCTTCCCCATTCTTCACTGTGGCGCTGACATCGATCGTGTGTTCCTTTTTATAGGGAAACACAATCGATGACGTCACACCTACAGCCACACCCCCCCAACAGTTAGAAACACATATGAGGTCACACTTAACCCCATCAGCGCCCCCTTGTGGTTAACTCCCAAACTGCAACTGTCATTTTCACATTAAACAATGCATTTTATGCTGTGAAAATGACAATGGTCCCAAAAATGTGTCAAAATTGTCCGCCATAATGTCGCAGTCATGAAAAAAAAAAAAAATTCGCTGATCGCCGCCATTAGTAGTAAAAAAAAAAAAAAAAATCAATAAAAATGCAATAAAACTATCCCCTATTTTGTAAACGCTATAAATTTTGCGCAAACCAATCAATAAACGCTTATTGCGATTTTTTTTTAACCAAAAATAGGTAGAAGAATACGTATCAGCCTAAACTGAGGAAAAAATAATAATATTTTATATATTTTTGGGGGATATTTATTATAGAAAAAAGTAAAAAATATTGCATTTTTTTCAAAATTGTCGCTCTATTTTTGTTTATAGCGCAAAAAAATAAAAACCACAGAGGTGATCAAATACCACCAAAAGAAAGCTCTATTTGTGGGGAAAAAAGGACGCCAATTTTGTTTGGGAGCCACGTCGCACGACCACGCAATTGTCTGTTAAAGCGACGCAGTGCCGAATCGCAAAACCTGGCCGGGTCCTTTAGCTGCCTAAAGGTCCGGGTGGTTAATAAAAAAATAAAAAAAATACTCCTGCTGGACTGCAGCGTGACATTACCAACTCACCTATAAGATTTCCCTTTGCCACGTGAAACTCGTTTTTCCCGGAGGTGATCCACACCCCACTGCTGTTAACCCCTAGGAGGCTGGGCTGACACTGCGACTGCTGAGACCAGACCATCATGCGGAGTTTGTCGGCCATCTTTTCAACGGGGACCTGGGCAACTGTAGCAACCGTCTGCGTGGCCTGGATGAGGGTCTGGAACAAGGTGTAATGGTCAAAGACGACGTAATCTGTGATGCTGACCTGAAAAATGTCACCAGTATTAATAAAAATTACCCTTCATGCGCTGTATACAGAAAAGAAACTCCACCACAGATCATTCCTATATATGAACACAAAAAATTGTCTTTTCTCCTTTGAATTATTTTTGTGACTTTATCTACAGTCATCTCTGCTCCTATTAACTTCTTCAGACCCGCGCTATAGTCAAATGACGGCTACAGCGCGGACCTGAAAATCCAAGTGAACGTCAATTGACGTCCGCCCCTTAGGGCGTTCCCCGCGTGTGCTCCAGAGCGCGCAGCGGGGAAACTCTGTGTTGGCCGTGTCCCTTGGACACAGCCAATCACAAATCGCCACGAATGGCCAATCAGAGTGGCCGTTTGCGATGCGATCTGTGCGGCCAATGAGAGATGATCTCATATGTAAACATATGAGATCATCTCTCATTGCCGTTTTACACAGAGACAGCGGTGCTGTCTCTGGAAAGGAGACCGATCTGTGTCCCTTGTACATAGAGACATAGATCGGTCACCTCCCCCAGTCACCCCCCTTCACCTACAGTTAGAACACTAATTAGGATACACATTTAACCCCTTCCTCACCCCCTAGTGTTAACCCCTTTAATGCCAGTCACATTTATACAGTAATTAGTGCATATTTATAGCACTGATCGCAGTATAAATGTGAATGGCGCCAAAAATTTGTCAAAAGTGTCCAATGTGTCCGCCATAACGTCGCAGTCCCAATAAAAAAATCGCAGATCGCCGCCATTACTAGTAAAAAAAAAAAAAAAATCATAATTCTGTTCCCCATTTTGTAGGCGCTATAACTTTTGCGCAAACCAGTCGCTTATTTCGATTTTTTTTTTTACAAAAATACGTTGAAAAATACGTATCGGCCTAAACTGAGAAAAAAAATATATTTTTTTAAAAAAAAAATTGGGATATTTATTATAGCAACAAGTAAAAAATATATATATTTTTTTAAATTGTCGCTCTTTTTTTGTTTATAGCGCAAAAAATAAAAACTGCAGAGGTGATCAAATACCACCAAAATAAAGCTCTATTTGTGGGGAAAATAGGACGTCAATTTTGTTTGGGAGCCACGTCGCACGACCGCGCAATTGTCAGTTAAAGCGACGCAGTACCGGAAGCTGAAATTTCACCTGGGCACGAAGGGGGTTTATGTGCCCAGTAAGCAAGTGGTTAAAATCCCAACCCTTTTTGAGTTTTTTTCAATTGTTTAGGAGAGAGAGATAAAAAAAGGGAAAGAGATAAAATGCCTACTTGCCACCAATGGTCATCTTCTCCTTGTGGCTTCTTAGGCGTCACTCCGGTCCTGAACCACAGATTACCGCCGGCATCCAGGGCCCAAACCGTTTCTTGGTCACCCAGCGTCACACACACCGGTTCTAGAGCTTGTCTTTCGCTGCAAAAACATAAATAAAAATAAAATAAAAAAATGTAGATAATGTCATTGGGTGAAACCAGGAAAAGACCACCACTTTTCTAATGAATAATAAATCAGATAAAACGAGGAGGATTTTAAAAAGGTGAACCATCTCTCCAAAAATTCTCACAGCCACAGATATATATATTAAAATAAAGAAAATTAATTTACAGTAAAACCTTGGTTTGAGAGCGTTTTAATACATTTTGCCTTGATATACAAGCGATGTCTTGATATAAGAGTAGCGTCATGTTACAACCGAGTATAAAAGAGAAGAAAGGCGCCTCTAAGTGTAGCAATATGGTTACATTTAACCACTTAAGCCCCGGACCTTTAGGCAGCGAAATGCCCAGGCCAGGTTTTGCGATTCGGCACTGCGTCGCTTTAACTGACAATTGCGCGGTCGTGCGACATGGCTCCCAAACAAAATTGACGTTCTTTTTTCCCCACAAATAGAGCTTTCTTTTGGTGGTATTTGATCACCTCTGCGGTTTTTATTTTTTGCGCTATAAACAAAAATAGAGCGACAATTTTGAAAAAAATTCTATATTTTTTACTTTTTTCTATAATAAATATCCCCAAAAAATATATATAAAAACATTTTTTTCCTCAGTTTAGGCCGATACGTATTCTTCTACATATTTTTGGTAAAAAAAAAAAAAAATCGCAATAAGCGTTTATCGATTGGTTTGCGCAAAATTTATAGCGTTTACAAAATAGGGGATAGTTATTATTTTTTTTTATTTTTTTACTACTGGCGGCGATCAGCGATTTTTTTCGTGACTGCGACATTATGGCGGCCACTTCGGACAATTTTGACACATTTTTGGGACCATTGTCATTTCACAGCAAAAAATGCCTTTCAATTGCATTGTTTAATGTGAAAATGACAGTTGCAGTTTGGGAGTTAACCACAAGGGGCGCTGTAGGAGTTAGGGTTCACCTAGTGTGTGTTTACAACTGTAGGGGGGTGTGGCTGTAGGTCTGACGTCATCGATCGAGTCTCCCTATAAAAGGGATCACTCGATCGATGCAGCCGCCACAGTGAAGCACGGGGAAGACATGTTTACACACGGCTCTTCCCTGTTCTTCAGCTCCGGGGACCGATCGCGACGGGGCGGCTAGAAACGAATAGCCGCGCCCTCGTCCCGGATCACTCCCCGCGGTTACCGACCGCCGCATGTACCGGGGGGGGGGGGGTCCCGATCGGACCCCTGACCCGCGGAAAGGCGGGGACGTACATGTACTCCCATATGCCTGTATGTGCCATTCTGTGGACGTATATGTACATGCGGCGGGCGTTAACCGGTTAATGAAGGGACAACATTTAGCAACTTATTGCTACACTTAGAGGCGCCTCTCTTCTCTTTTATACTCTGTAAAAAAAAAATGCTTTGATATACAAGTGCTTTGGATTACAAGCATGTTTCTGGAACGAATTATGCTCTCAAACCAAGGTTTTACTGTATATAGTTGTGACTGGGAGAATTTATTTATTTTTTCTGGAGAGAGCATCCACTTTTAACCACTTGCCGACCCTCTCACGCCGTTATAAGTCAGCAGAATGGCTCTACTGTGCAAATTGACGTACCTGTACATCAGTCCGCAAAAGCAGGATAGCAGGCGCGGGTGATCGCCGTCATGTTTCATTAAAGCGGAGTTCCACCTAAAAATGGAACTTCCGCTTAATCCACTCCTTCCCCCCTTAAATGCCACATTTAGCATGTAATATTTTTTGGGGGGGGGGGAGTGGGGGGGTCAGGAGGAGTGGGACTTCCTGTCCCACTTCCTCCTTCCGCCGAGGGGCTTAATCGAATAGCTTAATCGCCTTATTGCAGCCCCTCCCTGTAGGCGAGCGCCTGTCCAATCGGACGGCGAAAGCTGTCACTGCCGGGTGCCCACACTAGGAATGAATACGCTGGCTGGCGAGGGGGGTGCGAGGAGCGGAGCTCCGGCCGGTGCGTCGCTGGAACCGTGGAGCAGGTAAGTGTGTTGATTAAAAGCCAGCAGCTACACTTTTTGTAGCTGCTGACTTTTAATAAACTTTAAAAAAGGCTGGAACACCCCTTTAAGTATGCCCATCCCCCCCCTACAGTTAGAACACGCTGAGGGAACACACTTAACCCCTTGCTCACCCCCTAGTGTTAACCCCTTCCCTGTCATTGTCATTTACATTGATCAGTGCTAAAAATAAAAAAAAATGCACTGATCAATGTAATAATGTCACTGGTCCCCCAAAAAGTGTCATTTGGGGTCAGATTTGTCTGCTGCAGTGTCGCAGTCCGGCAAAAAAAAAAAAAAAAAAAAAGATCGCCGCCATTATCAGAAAAAAAAAAAAGTCCTCAAATCCACCCCGTAGTTTTGTAGACGCGATAACTTTTGCGCAAACCAATCAATATACGCCTATTGCGATTTTTTTCCCTAAAAATACCACCAAAAGATAGCTCTATTTGTGAGGGGGGGGGGGGGGGGGGGGGGAACAACGCAAATTTTGTTTGGGTTCAGCATCGCATGACCGCGCAATTACCAGTTAAAGCAGCGCAATGCTAAATTGTAAAAAGTCCTCTGGTCAGGAAGGGGGTAAAAGCTAACGGGGCGGAAGTGGTTAAAATTCCACTTTATTCATCTCCTCGGTTTATCAGGGGTTAATTTTGACTGCGGAAAGGGGTTTTCAGCCAATACAAATAGAGCGATGAGGTATCTGCGTGGTCCTCACACACAAAAGCCACACTTAAAAAAGGGGCCCCAACCAAGTGCTGAGTACATATGCACAAGTCACTGCTGTCAGTCCAGGCACCGCGTCATCACGACCATCCGGCTCAGACTCTCAGTGAGCCGCTGAGACCCTGAACCGGCCGCCCCCCCCGCCTCCTCCACAGCCCTCCAATGAACGAGGAGGGAGCAGAGAGCTGTGACTTACAGTCTACAACTTTCTGCTCTGGGAGCTCTGAAAAACCAAGCAATGGGCGGCGTTTGATCGCTCGGTTCTCAGTGCAGAGGCACTGGGGGACAGACGCAGCATTGGACTGATGCTGCATCCACCGAGGCAAGTACTGTTCCTAAAAAATAAATACCCTATATACTCGAGTATAAGCCAAGTTTTTAGGGCTGAAAATACCCCCCTCGGCTTATACTCGAGTCAGTGTACCTGAAGGGCTGCGAGCGTCCATTGTTTAAAAGTCGCGGCTTCCCCCTGGTCCCTTCCGTGATAGGCGTTTCCAAGCAGACACTGTGTTCAGTGTTCCGCCAATCACAGATGTCCTCTCATCCTCGGACTCGGTTTCCCAGCAGACACTGTGTTCAGTGTTCCGCCAATCACGGATGTCCTCTCATCCTCGGACTCGGTTTCCCAGCAGACACTGTGTTCAGTGTTCCGCCAATCACGGATGTCCTCTCATCCTCGGACTCGGTTTCCCAGCAGACACTGTGTTCAGTGTTCCGCTTATCACGGACGTCTTTTCATCCTCGGACAAGAGAACGTCCGTCATAGGCAGAACACTGTCCGAGACCAAGGATGAGAAGACGTCCGTGATAGGCCGCTGGGAAACGCCCATCACGGAACTGGACCAGGAGGAGACCACGACTTTTAAACAATGAATGGACGCTCACACAGCCTGTAAAAATTTCAGGTACACTGACTCGGGCACAGCGAGGTGGCAATTCGGCACAGCGAGGTGGCAATTCGGCACAGCGAGGTGGCAATTCGGCACAGCGAGGTGGCAATTCAGCACAGCGAGGTGGCAATTCAGCACAGCGAGGTGGCAATTCAGCACAGCGAGGTGGCAATTCAGCACAGCGAGGTGGCAATTCAGCACAGCGAGGTGGCAA
Organism: Rana temporaria; assembly: GCF_905171775.1. Taxonomy (NCBI): domain Eukaryota; kingdom Metazoa; phylum Chordata; class Amphibia; order Anura; family Ranidae; genus Rana; species Rana temporaria. The sequence goes on along the minus strand of NC_053501.1, from coordinate 3,773,705 downwards.
TTCAGCACAGCGAGGTGGCAATTCAGCACAGCGAGGTGGCAATTCAGCACAGCGAGGTGGCAATTCAGCACAGCGAGGTGGCAATTCAGCACAGCGAGGTGAGGCAATGGGCACAGCGAGGTGAGGCAATGGGCACAGCGAGGTGAGGCAATGGGCACAGCGAGGTGAGGCAATGGGCACAGCGAGGTGAGGCAATGGGCACAGCGAGGTGAGGCAATGGGCACAGCGAGGTGAGGCAATGGGCACAGCGAGGTGAGGCAATGGGCACAGCGAGGTGAGGCAATGGGCACAGCGAGGTGAGGCAATGGGCACAGTGAGGTGAGGCAATGGGCACAGTGATGTGAGGCAATGGGCACAGTGATGTGAGGCAATGGGCACAGTGAGGCGTGCAAATGGGCACAGTGAGGCATGCAAATGGGCACAGTGAGGCATGCAAATGGGCACAGTGAGGCATGCAAATGGGCACAGTGAGGCATGCAAATGGGCATTGTTGACCCTCTTTTCCACTTACAGTGGCCAGTTTTTTGGGGTAAAATTAGGTGCCTAGGCTTATACTCGCGTATATACGGTAATAATAGTAAAAAAATAAAAACTTGACTTCTCTATTAAAAAAGGACGGTTCCAGTCCTGCTTACCTGATAAGGTCACATTGCCAAAGCTCTCCCTCTGGAGAGAAGCTGCTGACTCCTTCTCTATACAGAAGGCCTCGCTGTTCAGTGAGGGCCCACACCACATTGTTCCTGGTTGTGATCTGGGACAGCGGGCACGGGCAGTCAACCTTTATGGCTCTGGCACATGGGCGATCCACGCTGAGACCTAGAAAAATAAATAATATGTAGAGCAGCCATATTATTTACCGAAACCAACTCCACTATTCTCAGGAGCAAAGTCATACAGATTACATATTTTTTCTTTCATTCCACCAAAACAGACACTTAAAACCCCATTTCTTCACCCACATATATGTTTAACATGCACTGCATGCCCTGGTGATTGCAAAGCGGGGCGTGTTCTATGGGTTCTGTAACATGTGCACAATGACAAAGGCTACACGAGGCTGCAGATGGGCACTGATGAGACAGGTGGGCACAGTGAGGCTTCAGGTGGGCACAGTGAGGCAGCAAATGGGTACAGTGAGTCTGCAGATGGGCGACAACACTCACCTGTTTGTAAGTACAAATCTCCATTTGTCCGGATGATCCAGGCAGTGTCATCGCTCAGAGCAACAAACGAGGCTTGAGGTAGAGCCTCGTACCAGTGCCTCTTCCCTTTGATTGTTACCTTCCCACAAGCAAAGGCCTTGTCTGTCTTCTGCTCGATTTTCCAAAGAAGATTTCCTGTAGATATTAAACAGACGCCACTTATTGCTGCTGCAAAGGAGAAGATGACCGTTCTAGAAAGGTTACTGTGATCAGAGGCCTACTAAAAGTACTGCTGCCTTATTCTATTAGGAAGTCTTAATGAGCAACGAATACCGTATTTATCGGTGTATAACGCACACTTTTTTCCCCTTAAAATCAGGGGAAAATTGTGGGTGCGCATTATACGCCGATCCTCGCTGTCTCAGAGTGCCGGCGACAAAGACCGAGCCCAGTGTACTGGGCACTCGGCTAAGCTCGGCTCCGCCTGCAGCCACGCGAGAGAAGCCGAACCCCCCCGGAAATCCGGCTCTGCACAGCTCGACCGAGGCGCCAAACTCAAACACACAACGCTGCAACCCCCGGCAGACAGACGCCGGACAAGGCCACCGATGGACACCGGGCAAGACAGCAGACGGACACCGACAAGGCTGGATGGACCCTGCGCAAGGCCGCAGACGGACGCCACACAAGGCCGCCGATGGACGCCGGGCAAGACAGCAGACGGACACCGACAAGGCCGGCTTGGCAAGACAGCAGACGGACACCGACAAGGCCGCAGACGGACGCCGACAAGGCCGCAGACGGACGCCGACAAGGCCGCCGATGGACGCCGGGCAAGACAGCAGATGGACACCGACAAGGCCGGCTTGGCAAGACAGCAGACGGAAACCGACAAGGCCGCAGACGGACGCCGACAAGGCCGCAGACGGACGCCGACAAGGCCGCAGACGGACGCCGACAAGGCTGCAGACGGACGCCGGGCAAGACATCCAAAATGTACGTTTTTTTTTCTTAAACTTCCCTTCTAAGCTTGGGGTGCGCGTTATACGCTGGCGCGCGGTATACGCCGATAAATACGGTATATAAATGTAGAAAAATCAGAGCAACTTATCAGACTTTGATTACTGTAACAAGGCCAACGAAAGGTGAATTCTCAATGACCAATATAAAATAATTTTTTCGCTTTTCACTAAACGAAAACTTTTGCTTTGCTTTTCCCATTTCAGGGCAAGCGCAAGGTTTAACTTAAAGTCATTGTAAACAAAATCGCCTTGTAAAAAAAACAAAAAACAAACAGTCAGTTTAAAATAGAAATGAAAGGCAAAACATTTTCGTATAGATATAGTGAAAAAAAAAAAAAATACACACACTTTTTCCCTTTTTTAGAAGTAATACATTTTATAACCAAATTACATTCTCTCTGTTCTCAGCTGCATATAATATATATATACTAGGGTTGTCCCGATACCACTTTTTAAGACCGAGTACAAGTACCGATACTTTTTTTCCCCCAAGTACTCATCGATACCGATTACCAAAACTTTTTTTTTAATGTCATGTAACCGTTTTTTTTTTTTTTACTTTTTTTTGTATTTTTTACATTTTGGTGTCTGTGGGCCAGATTCTCAAAAGAGATACGACGGTGTATCTCCAGATACGCCGTCCTATCTCTGAGTTGCACCGTCGTATCTATGCGCCCGATTCTTAGAATCAGTTATGCATAGATTTCCCTTAGATCCGACAGGCGCAAGTCTCTTACGCCGTCAGATCGTAACTGCATATTTACGCTGGCCGGTAGGGGCATGTACACCGATTTACGCGTCGAAATATGTAAATCAGCTAGAAACGCGAATTCATGAACGTACGCCCGGCCCACGCAGTACAGTTACGCCGTTTACATTAGGCTTTTCCGGGCGTAAAGTTACCCCTGCTATATGGTGGCGTAAGTGCGGCGTACCAATGTTAAGTATGGCCGTCGTTCCCGCGACGAAATTTGAAAATTTTGCGTCGTTTGCGTAACTCGTCCGTGAATGGGGCTGGACGTAATTTACGTTCACGCTGAAACCAATGACGTCCTTGCGGCGTATTAGGAGCAATGCACACTGGGAGATTTCCACGGACGGCGCATGCGCCGTTCGTGAAAAACATCAATCACGTCGGGTCACAGAACATTTACATAAAACACGCCCCCCTGTCCCACATTTTAATTAGGCGGGCTTACGCCGGCCGATTTACGCTACGCCGCCGCAACTTACAGAGCAAGTGCTTTGAGAATACTGCACTTGCCCGTCTAAGTTGCGGTGGCGTAACGTAAATCAGATACGTTACGCCCGCACAAAGTTACGCGCTCCTACGAGAATCTGGCCCTGTGTGTTTTTTATTTAAATTCTTATTATTCTTTACAATAATTATTTTCATTATTTATTGCAATACTTTTTTCATTAAATCGGCCCTGTTGGGGGGCTTTGGTGAGATTTTTATATGGACTATAAACTGAAGGACTTCTGAATAAATGGTTGTGGAACAAATCATCTGAGTTTCCATTATTTCTTATGGGAAAATTTGCTTTGATATACAAGTGCTTTGGATTACAAGCATGTTTCTGGAACGAATTATGCTCGCAATCCAATCCAAGGTTTTACTGTATTCGGTCTTCAGGATTTATTTTTATTTTTTTTGCAACAAGGAAACTTTAGACACAATTGTTAACAATGGGAAGGAAGTCAAGTATGAATGTTGTGAATATATAGAGTTACAATGTATCCATTACTGAAATGCCAACCTGAGGGAGAGACTGCCACCTGCTGGACATTATCCTCAAACTTCTGCCAGCGCAGACCGGCCCCAGGCAGGGAACTGCAGTACAAAGACCCTTTGTAGTCCAAGCACCAAATGTATTTCTCTGACACAACCAAGCTGAGGATGCCACTGGTCGGCCCCGAGTAAACCATCCAACTCTCTGCAAGCTGCCAAAATAACAATGACACAAGTCAGAAAACAAAGAAAAAAAAACACACAAAACTACACAAGTCAGAAAAACAAAACAAAGAAAAAAAAACACACAAAAACTACACAAGTGGTCATCACAGGGCTGCTATTAGAAATAACGGGGCACCATACCGCTTACCTGACAGGGCCCCCTTCCAAAAAAAAGTGACTGACAGATTTATCAGTCCTTTTCTCTGAGATGAATAGGAAGCACTCCGAGGCTTCCTGCTCATTCACAAACTTTAACATAGTAAACAGTAATGAATTGATACAGGAGTGATGGGTACCGATTGCTCATTGTGTTCCTTCAGGAAAGGAAGAGGCCAGTAAAATTACCGGTAAATTAACTGGCCCCTTCCCACGCTCTCTCATCTTGAAACATCCCCCCCCTTTATGTGTCTGCATCAGCTTCCGGCGGAAAAGGAGGAAAGTCGGCAGCGCTGCATGAGAAAGGGGGCACACAGGGGGGGGGGGATACGGACAGCAGATGGAAGGGGTGCATGTGCTAGAAACAATCCACCTGCAGTGCAACCAAACGCAGTCAAAGACTGCCGACACCCAGGCCAAACGCGGTCAGCGACTGCCGACACCCTGGCCAGACGCGGTCAGAGACTGCCGTCACCCTGGCCAGACGCGGTCAGAGACTGCCGTCACCCTGGCCAGACGCGGTCAGAGACTGCCGTCACCCTGGCCAGACGCGGTCAGAGACTGCCGTCACCCTGGCCAGACGCGGTCAGAGACTGCCGACACCCTGGCCAGACGCGGTCAGAGACTGCCGACACCCTGGCCAGACACTGCCGACACCCTGGCCAGACGCGGTCAGACACTGCCGACACCCTGGCCAGACGCGGTCAGACACTGCCGACACCCTGGCCAGACGCGGTCAGACACTGCCGACACCCTGGCCAGACGCGGTCAGACACTGCCGACACCCTGGCCAGACGCGGTCAGACACTGCCGACACCCTGGCCAGACGCGGTCAGACACTGCCGACACCCTGGCCAGACGCGGTCAGACACTGCCGACACCCTGGCCAGACGCGGTCAGACACTGCCGACACCCTGGCCAGACGCGGCCAGAGACTGCCGACACCCAGGCCAGACGCGGCCAGAGACTGCCGACACCCAGGCCAGACGCGGCCAGAGACTGCCGACACCCAGGCCAGAGACTGCAGACACCCTGGCCAGACGAGGCCAGAGACTGCCGACACCCTGGCCAGACGCGGTCAGAGACTGCCGACACCCTGGCCAGACGCGGTCAGAGACTGCCGACACCCTGGCCAGACGCGGTCAGAGACTGCCGACACCCTGGCCAGACGCGGTCAGAGACTGCCGACACCCTGGCCAGACGCGGTCAGAGACTGCCGACACCCTGGCCAGACGCGGTCAGAGACTGCCGACACCCTGGGGGGAGTTACAAGCACAGATCACCGCTGTATAACTAACTAAAACAGCTGAAAAGGGGGAAGATCAGTGCTTGCAACTCCCCTGATGCACTGATCACCCTGACTGCCCAGATATCGGGTGAAGCATCGGAGCATTGACCCCCGCCCCCGAGTACAAGTACTCAGGGAAATGCTCGGTACCGATACTAGTATCGGCAGGGCTCAAGTCCTGCGGGAACGCGTGGGAACGGAGTTCCTGCACTTTTTTCACAGCAGGAACGCAGTTCCCTTTACAGGACTAGAGCAGCCGAGAGCCGCCCGAGCCGCCTGAGCCAATCCTTCACTAAGCGGCCATGCCCAGCTCGAGTCACTGTCAGGGGCAGGCGCATCTTAGTAATCCTTTATGTTACTGGCCGCTTCCTGTATATGGATTCATCGGGTAGTGTGCGGGTATTCCGTCACTTCCTGGATGACGCAATGTCTCCTGGGAGCTTTTGTCATTGTTCCCAGGAGACATTGCGGAGGTCTGACGCGAGTTATCACGGGATTTAGAAAAAAAAACATGCGGTTTAGTAATTATGCATATGAGCGTATAATATTTTTTTTTGGTGGGGGAGTGGATCTTGGGTGGGAGTTCCCACACTTTTTTCCCCAGGACTTGACCCCCGAGTATCGGTATATCCCCAATTTTCAGCGAAGTAGAAATCTCAGATTATACAATCCCCCCAGACACACACTAATCACCTTTTAGAGTACAGATTCCCCCTACGTCCCTGGCTCCCTCCTTCCCCCTGCAGCGCTACCAGCTTCCCTCCTCTCCCGCCAGCTGTTGCTGCAGGGATAATTTAGGATGAGTGGAGGAAGGGGCCGGTAAATATGTAATTGACCATCCCCCTTCCCTTGAGTGATCAGTAGCGTGTTTGAGCTTTGGGGTGCACACCATAATGCCAGAGACTGCGCACACCTATGCCCCCGGAACACATTGTGCTAGCCTCACCTGCTCCGATTTCAGCAACATGCTTTCTTCCTGCATGGACCGAGAGAGCTCTTGTGAAACCGCCATTTCTGCCACGCTGGCGTCCGAGGAAGAGTGAGGGATGCGGTGGCCATAGATATCCTCGTCGTCGCTGGATGCCAGCGATTGATCTTGGTCGTTTCTCTCCAGCTTGCCGGCTTTGATAACCTGTAGAGGGTCACTGGTAAAGGTGTGAGCGCTTTTACTCATGCCATCCCCAATAGAACTTGGGGGTACGTGGCACTGGGCGTTTGACACTTGTCCGTCCTCGAGCGCGTCGCTGTGGTCAGTCTGAGAATCTAAGGACTTGCTCCCCTTGGAGAAGTAGTACAGTTCAGCAGAGCCTGCGCTGGTCATCTCGCCGGTCTCCCTTAGCGGGTGAGGCTCAGATACGCCGCGGAGCAAATCCTCCAGCGCAGAACCTGTACAGAGAGTCAAAGTTTCCACTTCCTTAACAGTTCCTTGATTAGCTGGAGTATCTGCTGAAGCTTCATTGGCTGTGGCATCGTTAATCTGTTCATTTGCCAACTCCTTCTCCTCTCCGCTGCAGGAGTTGTTTTCACTGTCGATGTCGGGAATCGGAGAGTCAGTCTGCGGGGCACTGAAAACGCCCGATGTGTTATCCTCAGCTTGGCCCTTGCCGCTCGCCAAGCTCTCCTGTGAGCTCAAGTGATCAGCATGGCTGCCAGGTAGACTCACCGTTCCGGAAAAAACGTATGAAGTAAGGGAGAGTGGGCTGTCTACACTGGGAGTACTCTCAAGGGAACCAACGCGGCTCCTGGACCCATTTTCTGAAAAAAAAAAACAATAAATACATAAAAAAAAAAAAAAAAAACATCATCATATGTGCACACACACAAATCAAACAAACAGTATTTATCTCCCGATGCAATAATTCAAGTGTAACGCCACTTTTGTTGTGGGGAAAAAAACAAAACACATTCCCCTCTGGGTGATCTATGTACATTGCAAGGAGGTTCACGGGGCGGATCATTACTGATCTGCCCCGTGTGAAAGGGGCCAAAACCTGCTGGGCCTGCATCTCTTTAGATGTGCTCCCATTAAAAGTATCGCTCTTTTGAAAAAAAAAGAAATTTTTGTTGCAGGGGATGCCTGAGATCTGACTTTCATCATAGTGCAGACTCCTGGGTAAAATTGGTGAGCCAATCACACAAGCAGGAAATGACGCTTCTGGAGAGTAGTCAGTACAATCTGTGTACAGAACACCTCCAGGTGGCCATAATGTATTCTCAGAAAATTACAGCGGCTGCAGATTGAAAAAGGAAAAAGGTAATTTTTAATAACATTCAATTACAAAATTAGTGTCGCAATTATATATGTGCTAGATTATTTTTTCTTTATTTGCCATTTCATTTGCCATTTTATTTTATTTGCCATTTTATTTTTCCCCACGAAAGTGGAGTTACCCTTTCATCAAGAATGGCAGCAAAGCTCCAGACAACAAGCATCAACACTACTACAAAAAAAAAAAAAAAAAAAAATGAATAGGACTTTTTTTTCCACAAACATTCACATATATTTGTTTGTAGCGGCCAAACATTACTTTAAAGTGTTTATAAACCCTTTACAACCACTTTATGCTACACGTAAGCCTATATTAATTAAGGCTTACCTGTAGCTACCCCAGATATCTCCTAAACCTGCACGGTTCAGGAGATATCCCCTGCATGTCCTGATGTCATCGGCACATGCGCACCAATGTGCCATTGCTTCAGTCCGTGTGCCGTTACCGTCGGCTCCCACACGCATGCGCGGGAGTGACATCATGGCGGCTAATGACAGCGCAGCGATACCCAGAAGTTACCCCCGGGAGAGATGCTGCCGCCAGAGGGGGGCTTTAATGTGAGGTAAGTAGTTCATAATGAGCTAGTATGCTATGCATACTAGCTTATTATGCCTTTGTCTTGCAGGGTTTTTTTCCCCCCCTATATTGGGTTTACAACCACTTCAATACTGGGCACTTTTACCCCCTTCCTGCCCAGGCTGTCGAACTTTGAATGACAATTGCACAATCATGCAACACTGTACCTAAACTAGGGATGCATGGATATAATTTTTTTAAACACCAAGTACGAGTACCGATACTCTTTTGCAGGTACTCGCCGATACCGATTCCCATCGCCTAGGAGGAGGGGCGGTTTGGGAGGTGGCGGCAGTTGAGGGTGGGGTGAAATAGGATTGTGGGGTGGGAGAGTTGGGATGGAAAAGGCTGCGATCGCTGGGGGGGGGGGGGGGCAGGATAGGGATAGGAAGTTATTGGGAAACATGGGGAGCAGGGGTGACAGCTGGTAGAGGGAAGGAGGAGGCAACAAGCAGAAGTGACTGCAGGCGTGGTACAGGAGACCGGCAAGGGACTGCAGGCGTGGTACAGGAGACCGGCAAGGGACTGCAGGCGTGGTACAGGAGACCGGCAAGGGACTGCAGGCGTGGTACAGGAGACCGGCAAGGGACTGCAGGCGTGGTACAGGAGACCGACAAGGGACTGCAGGCGTGGTACAGGAGACCGGCAAGGGACTGCAGGCGTGGTACAGGAGACCGTGGTACAGGAGACCGTCAGGGACTGCAGGCATGGTACAGGAGACCGTCAGGGACTGCAGGCATGGTACAGGAGACCGGCAAGGGACTGCAGGCATGGTACAGGAGACCGGCAAGGGACTGCAGGCGTGGTACAGGAGACCGTCAGGGACTGCAGGCATGGTACAGGAGACCGCCAGGGACTGCAGGCATGGTACAGGAGACCGCCAGGGACTGCAGGCATGGTACAGGAGACCGTCAGGGACTGCAGGCATGGTACAGGAGACCGTCAGGGACTGCAGGCAATAAAACCTGAAAGTTGATTGGTTTCTATGCATAGCTGCAACAGATTTTGCACTCCCCAGCTTTAGTAAATAACCCCCCTGCATCAGTCCACTAAATGTCAGCTGTTTGGTTGTTTAGGGTTACTGTTGCTTGCACATTACCAGTGTACTTTACCTTGTGTTTTCTTTCTCTTCTTCTTCACCCTAATGGCCTTCACCTCCACTTCGTCAAATTCCTCATTGCTGATAGTGCTGAACCTCTGGGACAAAGAGCGCTGTGTTCGTACCGTGTTACAGGGAGAGCGAGGATCCTGTTCCGTCAGGCTGTAATCACAATCCAGAGGGTTCGGTGTTCCCCATGTCACCTCTACAGGTAGAGAGCTTCTCCGAACTTTAAGCTCCATCCCGGTCTCTTGCCCGTCTTCTTCAGTCTCCAAAGGGCACAGCTGGATCCTCTCTGTACGCACCGTCTGGGCAGCAGGCCTCTGGTCCGCTGTTGCAGCAGACGCTGGCAGATTATGAGTGTCGACCTCAAGCTTTGAGTGTTTGGCAGGCACACGGAAGGGGCTATGTATGTCGGCTATAAAGACAAAAGGATTTGTAGAATTAAAAGCACTTTCAAAAACAATAGATCAGGGGTCTCCAAACTGTTCAAACAAAGGGCCACTTTACTGTCCTTCAAACTTTAGGAGGGCCGGATTGTGGTCAGGGGGGGGGGAGAAAATGTCCTGGACCCAGCTCCAGTGAGAATAAATGTGGCCTCAGGGTTGGTGGTCAGTAGGAGTAGGGCCCCTATCAGTAGTAGGAGGAGTAGGGCCCCTATCAGTAGGAGGAGGTGTAGGGCCCCTATCAGTAGGAGGAGGTGTAGGGCCCCTATCAGTAGGAGGAGGTGTAGGGCCCCTATCAGTAGGAGGAGGTGTAGGGCCCCTATCAGTAGAAGGAGGAGGAGTAGGGCCCCTATCAGTAGGAGGAGGTGTAGGGCCCCTATCAGTAGGAGGAGGTGTAGGGCCCCTATCAGTAGGAGGAGGTGTAGGGCCCCTATCAGTAGAAGGAGGAGGAGTAGGGCCCCTATCAGTAGAAGGAGGAGGAGTAGGGCCCCTATGAGTAGGAGGAATAGTATCCCATCATTGATATTAGTAGGAGAAATAGTTCCCCCTTGTTGGTATCAGTGGGAGGAATAGTGCCTCATATAAGTTGGGAGGAATAGTGCCCCAAGGGCCGCATAAAGGCTATCAAAGGGCCACATCTGGCCCTCGGGCTGCAGTTTGGAGACCCCTGGAATAGAGAATTGATTGAAGTACAGAAAACATAATAATATGGACGTTGCACGAAAATGGAAAGCCTGCTCATCTTGCATCCCCACCCTCAGTGACGTGTAATATTTCTATAGCATACAAAGGCCAGGGGTGTCAAACTCCATTTTTTTTATTTTTTTTTACATCTCATCTTTTTATTTGGTTTCGAGACAAACAGATAAGAAAAAGGTCTGAACAAGCATCGCAAGTGTAACGGAATGGCCCGTGATACCCAGAGACTTTTGAAGGATGCGGGGTACTCCTGTGCCAGCTTCACCAATGACTCTTGGGTCTAGGGTCATCCTATGTCCATTAGGGGCATAGGATGACTGAGAACTGATATCTCGGATTACATGAGATGGGACATTAATGATAATTCATGTATTGCAGGATATCTTGGAATATTACAGGTTGTTTATTCTGACCCCAACAGGTCAATAGAGTGACTCATTCAATGTGGAACATAGACTGTTGAGATGCTAATTAAGTCCACCTGGCTGTAGTGATGGGGCTTGCTGTGATTGCATTCTGTTGTCCTTTGTGCTAATTAAGTCTGTTCCCAAGATATTTCATTGTGTATACTAATGACACTGATTTGTGTGAAAATACTATTGATAATAGATGTGGAATGTGACTTGTCAGCTGTAGTAATTAACTCCTGCAGATGTCTGGGTAATGACTAATAATTAACTCATCGGAATGTCATTATCTAAAAGAATGTGTATTGAAGTTCCTTGTGTAATGGTGGGTGGAGTTGATTCATTGTTCACTTGGTTTCTAAACTGTATATAACAAGGCTGAGTTACCATTAAAGCATTCATTCGTTTGAACCAGAGAGAACAGAGCTTGTGTCTCGTCTTTCTGGGGGGAATTCTTATGGATCGTGTCTGCTGGATTGTTGGAGTGTCGGATAAGCTGTCTTGGGTTGGTGGAATGGAATATCGTAACAGCGTTAACCCCTGACCGTTACAGCAAGTATATCCAATAACAAAAAAAGACACAGCTTCAGAGGTCCATTTTATACATTTCTTACATCACGCAACATCCCCTGTCTGCTATAAAATAATATACCCTCATATACAACATCGTAATGCTTCATATTGGTAACCACCTCAATTCACGAGCCTTAGATTCTCCATATGCACCCAATTGGGCGATTAGTCCCCCTCCCCTCACGGCCCCACATCTTGTCCCCAAGCTGGAGGGGGGCTTCCTATCCCTACCTTGTTACAACTCTCCTAGCTTCGGCTTGTCCTATTTCCCTCCCAACCCCCACGCCACCCCCCCCAAAAAAAAAAAAAACTCAAGGCCACTGCTCTCTCTCCCCTGTGGGATACACACACACACACACACACACACACACACACACACACACACACACACACACACACACACACACACACACACACACACACACACACACACACACGTCAAACATTACGAAAATGGTAAAATAAAAAAATGCATCTACCTACCAGAAACCGCCCCTTCCGGCATGTCAGATATTCTAATGATCTCTCGGTCCCCTTTCAGGAGGAAGATTTCATTGTTTACGCACGAGACGGAAACAATATCGCCAGCACTTTCCAGACCTCCAATGACAGCCTGAAAAGAGGGTGATGAGAAGAATAAGGAGCGCTTACATGAAAGTTTTTTGTAGCCAAGCGTCGATCGCTACTTTTTTTTTTTCTTCATCTGAATACCATAGGGATTTTTACATTTACAGAGGTCCCCTGGGCAGGGATGTCAAGTCAGCCTGAAATAACACTGCACAGGACAACACTAGATTTCTGGCAGGATCAGCAGCTTATTTATTTTTTTGACAGCTATAACAAGACACTTTCAATGGCATATTAAAAGCGGAGGTCCACCCTAAAATAAAAAAAAAAAATATATATATATATATATATATATATATATATATATATATATATATATATATATATATATATATATATATATAGCGCAGTAGGAAACCGGGAAGGCTGCACTGCCCATTTCCCTTACTTTTAATGGCGGCGCTGGGACCCGATCAGAAGGACGGTTTGGCCTCGGCCGACATCACAGGCAAGTGTCGTTATTAAAAGTCAGCAGCTACAGTGTTTGTAGCTGCTGACTTTTAATTTATTTTTATTTTTTTGCGCTGGACCTCCGCTTTAAGAGACCATGGATGAGGAAGGAAGAGAGCTTTGATTTTAGGGTTTACATAAACTTTTAATAAACAAAATAAAAGAACAAAACCAGCATATTAGTTGATAATTGCAGTTCTGCAATAAGGTCTGTTTAACCACTTAAGCCCCGGACCAATATGCAGCCTAAAGACCCAAGGTGTTTTTACAGTTCGGGACTGCGTCGCTTTAACAGACAATTGCGCGGTCGTGCGACGTGGCTCCCAAACAAAATTGGTGTCCTTTTTTCCCCACAAATAGAGCTTTGTTTTGGTGGTATTTGATCACATCTGCGGTTTTTAGTTTTTGCGCTATAAACAAAAATAGAGCGACAATTTTGAAAAAAATGCAATATTTTTTACTTTTTGCTGTAATAAATATCCCCCAAAAACATATATAAAAACATTTTTTTTCCTCAGTTTAGGCCGATACGTATTCTTCTACCTATTTTTAGTAAAAAAAAATCGCAATAAGCGTTTATCGATTGGTTTGCGCAAAATTTATAGTGTTTACAAAATAGGGGATAGTTTTATTGCATTTTTATTTTTATTTTTTTTTTTACTACTAATGGCGGCGATCAGCAATTTTTTTCGTGACTGCGACATTATGGCGGACACTTCGGACAATTTTGACACATTTTTGGGACCATTGTCATTTTCACAGCAAAAAATGCATTTAAATTGCATTCTTTATTGTGAAAATGACAGTTGCAGTTTGGGAGTTAACCACAGGTGGCGCTGTAGGAGTTAGGGTGCACCTAGTATGTGTTTACAACTGTTTGGGGGTGTGGCTGTAGGAATGACGTCATCGATCGTGTCTTCCCTATAAAGGGAATGACGCGATCGATGCGCCGCCATAGTGAAGGACGGGGAAGCCGTGTTTACACACGGCTCTCCTCGTTCTTCAGCTCCGGGGAGCGATCGCGACGGAGCGGCTATAAACAAATAGCCGCGCCGTGGTCCCGGATCGCTCCCCGAGCGGACCCGACCTCCGCATGTAGCGGGGGGGGGTCCCGATCGGACCCCCCACCCGCTAATAGGCGAGGACGTACGTGTACGCCCATGTGCCTGTACGTGCCATATTGTGGACGTATATGTACATGCGGGGGTCGGGAAGTGGTTAAAGGGGTTGTAAAAGGTAAAAAATGTTTTTCCTAAATAGCTCCCTTTACCTTAGTGCAGTCCTCCTTCACTTACCTCATCCTTCCATTTTTCTTTTAAATGTCCTTATTTCTTCTGAGAAATCCTCACTTCCTGTTCTTCTGTCTGTAACTCCACACAGTAATGCAAGGCTTTCTCCCTGGTGTGGAGTGTCGTGCTCGCCCCCTCTCATGGACTACAGGAGAGTCAGGACGGTCTCTATGTTGCAGATAGAGAAAGGAGCTGTGTGTTAGTGGGAGTCCTGACTCTCCTGTAGTCCAAGGGAGGGGGCAAGCACCACACTCCACACCAGGGAGAAAGCCTTGCATTACTGTGTGGAGTTACAGACAGAAGAACAGGAAGTGAGGATTTCTCAGAAGAAATAAGGACATTTAAAAGCAAAATGGAAGGATGAGGTAAGTGAAGGAGGACGGCACTAAGGTAAAGGAAGCTTTTTTTACCTTCACAACCCCTTTAACACAGATCCCAATCCGCACAGTTCATGCCATTGATCGCCAAGCACACAAAGTTGATACCTGATTGATGGTGTCGATGATGTAGATGCTGTACTCATCCCAGCTCAGAGCCCATCCTTCGTGGAGAAAACATGACATGAGGCCCAGGTGCTTCTCACAGAGTTTATAGCCGTCCTGGTTGACCGTCTCCGCCCGAGGATGCAGCTCGAAGGATTCCATTTCATGAGATAAAATGTCCTTTAATATAAAGGTAGACTGGACGGATCCTTGGACATCAGCCTTCCATAGTCGGAGACCTGGTCTTGCGGCAAATAATGTTAGGTCGCTTTGTTTGCAGAGCCCAGGTATGAAACAGGCTCCATATCGGCCATTTCTTTAAAAAAAAAAAAAAAAAAAAAAAAAATAATCACCATATAGAAAAGCAACAAAAAATAAAAAAATACACACCACAAATAAAAACCTCCTTCACCAGTTTATATGTTAAAAAATAACAAATGCACATATTTTTTGCAGGTTCAAAAATGGTGAATTTACTGTATATACTCGAGTATAAGCCGAGTTTTTCAGCCCATTTTTTAGGCTGAAAAACTCCCTCGGCTTATACTCGCGCGAGCCGTACCTTTCATTACTAAAACGGCGTGCATCTCCCGCTGTGTAATGCATTCTGTTCGCCCATCCATTGTAACAAACCCCCGCCTCCTCCTCGTCTGCGACAGGCAGAACCCCCGCCTCCTCCTCGTCTGCGACAGGCAGAACCCCCGACGCCTCCTCCTCGTCTGCGACAGGCAGAAGCCCCGACGCCTCCTCCTCGTCTGCGACAGGCAGAAGCCCCGACGCCTCCTCCTCGTCTGCGACAGGCAGAAGCCCCTTCGCCTCCTCCTCCTCGTCTGCGACAGGCAGAAGCCCCGCCTCCTCCTCCTCGTCTGCGACAGGCAGAAGCCCCGCCTCCTCCTCCTCGTCTGCGACAGGCAGAAGCCCCGCCTCCTCCTCCTCGTCTGCGACAGGCAGAAGCCCCGCCTCCTCCTCCTCGTCTGCGACAGGCAGAAGCCCCGCCTCCTCCTCCTCTTCTGCGACAGGCAGAAGCCCCGCCGCCTCCTCGTCTGCGACAGGCAGAAACCTCGCCGCCTCCTCGTCTGCGACAGGCAGAACCCCCGCTGCCTCCTCGTCTGCGACAGGCAGAACCCCCGTCTGCGACAGGCAGAAGCCCCGACGCCTCCTCCTCGTCTGCGACAGGCAGAAGCCCCGACGCCTCCTCCTCGTCTGCGACAGGCAGAAGCCCCGACGCCTCCTCCTCGTCTGCGACAGGCAGAAGCCCCGCCTCCTCCTCCTCGTCTGCGACAGGCAGAAGCCCCGCCTCCTCCTCCTCGTCTGCGACAGGCAGAAGCCCCGCCTCCTCCTCCTCGTCTGCGACAGGCAGAAGCCCCGCCTCCTCCTCCTCGTCTGCGACAGGCAGAAGCCCCGCCTCCTCCTCCTCTTCTGCGACAGGCAGAAACCTCGCCGCCTCCTCGTCTGCGACAGGCAGAACCCCCGCCTGCGACAGGCAGAAACCTCGCCGCCTCCTCGTCTGCAACAGGCAGAACCCCCCGCCGCCTCCTCGTCTGCGACAGGCAGAACCCCCGCCGCCTCCTCGTCTGCGACAGGCAGAACCCCCGTCTGCGACAGGCAGAACCCCCCGCCGCCTCCTCGTCTGCGACAGGCAGAACCCCCGCCGCCTCCTCGTCTGCGACAGGCAGAACACCCGCCGCCTCCTCGTCTGCGACAGGCAGAACACCCGCCGCCTCCTCGTCTGCGACAGGCAGAACCCCCCGCCGCCTCCTCGTCTGCGACAGGCAGAACCCCCCGCCGCCGCCTCGTCTGCGACAGGCAGAACCCCCGCCGCCTCCTCGTCTGCGACAGGCAGAACCCCCGCCGCCTCCTCGTCTGCGACAGGCAGAACCCCCGCCGCCTCCTCGTCTGCGACAGGCAGAACCCCCGCCGCCTCCTCGTCTGCGACAGGCAGAACCCCCGCCGCCTCAGAATTTAGTGCAAGGAATACACAGGAAAAAATGCATGTTGACAAGGGGAGTGTAGAGGAGGGTGGGGAGTCTACTGACATCACAGATCCACCCACAGAATCTGCAGTTTTTCAGTTCTTATAACAGACAGAGGGGAGACATTTTACAGGTAAAGATACATGCAGGAGACATCTATATCCTTATAGATCAGCACTTAATTTGCACAGATTTCCTCTCACTTCCTGTTTGGCTATGGGGCAGGAAGTGAAGGGAAATCTCTGCAATGGGACAGGGATGGTAAAAAATAAACTGACAGGGGCTCTAACCCTCCCTTATTGTATCCAAAATAAAAAGCGTTGCCTATAGTTCTACTTCAAGCACAAATATCAGATCATTTTATGGAGAGGACTAAGAGGAAGGTTTCTGGTATCCCACACATTTGTTGTCGGGAAAATCCGACAATTGTCTGGAGGGTACAGACGGTCGGATTATTCGACAAAAACCCTTGCCATCACACAACTGTTGCCGGAAAATCCGATGGTGTGTTTGGGCCTTTACAGTATCACAAAACAACCAGAGACACTTGCAATATGTTTGGCGAGTACAGCAAGATCACCTTTTTAAGTTGTGCCTCCAGTTATTCTAGTGAGGTGCAACAGATCATGAAGGAAAGAGTGTAATAAAAGGAAGGCACCTCATGGAAAAAAAATATCCAAATCTTATACCAGGGTTTGACAAATTTGCTTGGAATCTAGGAGCCAGCTAAAAAAGTTAGGAGCCAGAAAACCCCGTCCCGACGAGCTTGCGCGCAGAAGTGCATATGTAAACGGTGTTCAAACCACACATGTGAGGTATCGCTGCGATCGGTAGAGCGAGAGCAATAATTCTAGCCCTAGTCCTCCTCTGTAACTCAAAACATGCAACCTGTAGATTTTTTTTAAACGTCGCCTATGAAGATTTTAAAGGGTAAAAGTTTGTCGGCATTTCACGAGCGGATGCAATTTTGAAGCGTGACATGTTGGGTATGAATTTACTCGGCGTAACATTATCTTTCATAATATAAAAAAAAATGGGGATAACTTTACTGTTGTCTTATTTTTTAATTAAAAAAAGTGAATTTTTTTTCCCAAAAAAGTGCGCTTGTAAGACCGCTGCGCAAATACGGCGTGACAGAAAGTATTGCAACGATCGCCATTTTATTCTCTAGGGTGTTAGGATAAAAAATATATATAATGTTTGGGGGTTCTAATTAGAGGGAAGAAGATGGCAGTGAAAAATAGTGAAAAATTACATTAGAATTGCTGTTTAACTTGTGATGCTTAACTTGTAATACCAACGGCCACCACCAGATGGCGCCAGCTCACACATCTGGTGGTAATAACTTGTAATACCAACGGCTCACCACCAGATGGCGCCAGCTCACAAAAAAAGCCAAGCCAAGTCGCCAGGACACCATTTCTAGTCACCATGGCGACCTGGCGCCCGGGATTTGTCGAGCCCTGTCCTATACAAAGTTGGGTTACTGAATAGGTAGAACGACTTACGATTTTCTAGGCTGGTTTCCCACTTGCTGAACAGACTTCTCCTCTGTATAGAAGAGCAAACATCTCTGAGTGGTGGACACAAGTAAGATTTTGTGGCTGTAATCTAGCTGAACTATTGAGGACAGTTCCTCCAGTATGAGGCTGGGGTTACAAGAGCCCTGGGGGGGAAAAAAAATTATATATATTTACAGGAATCAATAAAAGAACCTAAAAAAATATGTATTAAAAAAAAAAATGAATCATAATAATAATAATAATAATAATAATAATAATAATAATCTATATATATATATAAAACTCAGTGTGTGTATGTATGTATGTTCCAGCATCACGTCCAAACGGCTAAAGATATTAACATGAAACTTGGCACACATGTTACTTATATGTCAGCAACAAACATAGGATAGGTGGTTTAACCCTTACCCACCCCCATTTGCCATGGTCGGGGTTTTCCTTTAAAGTCCCATTCAACTCTATGGGAAATACATGTTACTTTTCATAACTTCCAAACGGCTGTAGATATTTCGATAACACTTGGTCACATGTTACTTATATGTCCACTTACACTATAGGATAGTTAATTTATCCCTTAACTACCCCCATTTGTGAGGGTCGGGGTTTTTGTTTAAAGTCCCATGCAAATCAATGGGAAATGTATGTTCCCACATAACTTCTGTACGCCTGGAGATATTTCAATAATAGCTGGTACACATATTACTTATATGCCAAATAAAAATATATGACAGTTACATTAACCCTTACCTACGCCCTTATATAAAAGATGGGTATTTATATTACTATGATTTTCCTCCCCAAAAGGTTAAGATAGGAAGACCGGGCAACGCCGGTTATTCAGCTAGTAATAATAATATTATTATTATTATTATTATTATTATTATTATTATTATTATTATTATTATTATGAGAAGCCATGATGTCTTTCCTTGAAAAGTGTGAGGACACACCTTGTCAAAGTCCAGATCAGACTGAATGATCTTCCCTCGATTATCTCCAGAGAACAACTTCATCCCATTGGGGCTCCAGGCTAGGGCGGTGATGCTGCTCTTGTGAATGCCAAGTACATCAAACCTCCGTAACTGCAACGCAAAAAAAACAGTAATCAGCTTTGTGACATAATATTGCCAAAAGCTGCAACAATTCCAGGAGCTTGGTAGCCAACAGACCTCACCAAAAACAAAACACACACACGGTAGTTGGGCATTCTGATCTTGTGACCGCCGTATTTGTCTTTCACGTGACAAAAAAGCTCCCGATGGCAAGTATGCATCAGAAGATCCCCTTAACAGGCTAGTGCTGGGTGTGGGCTCTCAGCACAGTTCACGGCTTACAAATAGACGCATACATGCGGCTGCTCTGCTTTAAAGCCGAGAGGTCGCAAAAATGCACCAGATCAGAGGGAAGAGGTTAAACACCCCCAGTTTTAAGCACTTCTAACAGCGTATTTAAAATGACTTAAAGAGTAAGGAGCGGCCATCTTTTAATCTGTGCCCGATTCAGGCTGAACCCCACTATTGACCAAAGAGGCTGCCCATTAGAACTATGGCAAAGTATTGCTTGCTAACCATAACCTAACTACACAAAAAGTCCCTCCGACCCACTCAAACTTTAGCCTTGCCAATCCCTTAACCACTTCAGCCCCGGACCATTTTGTTGCTAAATGACCGGGCCACTTTTTTGCGATTCGGCACTGCGTCGCTTTAACTTTTAGCGGTCGTGCGACGTGGCTCCCAAAAAAAATGTTTACGTCCTTTTCCCCCACAAATAGAGATTTCTTTTGGTGGTATTTGATCACCTCTGCGGTTTTTATTCTTTGCGCAATAAAAAAAAATAGAGCGAAAATTTGGAAAAATTGCAAGCTTTTTTACTTTTTGCTATAATAAATATCCCCAAAAAGAGATTAATATATATATATATATATATATATATATATAAAGTTTTTTCCCCCTCAGTTTAGGCCGATACGTATTCTACCTATTTTTGGTTAAAAAAAAAAAAAAAAATCGAAATAAGCGTTTATTGATTGGTTTGCGCAACAGTTATAGCATCTACAAAATAGGGGATAAGTTTATAGCATTTTTATTAATATTTTTTTTTTACTAGTAATGGCAGCGATCAGTGATTTTTATTGCGACATTATGGCGGACACATCGGACACTTTTTTGGGACCATTGTCATTTTTACAGCGATCAGTGCTATAAAAATGCATTGATTACTGTGAAAATGACACTGGCAGTGAAGGGGTTAACCACTAGGTGGCGCTGTAGGGGTTAAGTGTTCCCTAAGAAGTGATTCTTACTGTAGGGGGGGCGTGGCTTGCTGTGACACGTCACTGATCGTGTTCCCAATGACAGGGAACACAACACGATCAGTGTCAGTGTCACTAAGCAGAACAAGGAGATGCGTTTACACCAACATCTCCCTGTTCCATATCTCCATGAGACGATCGTGGGTATGCCCGTGGCGATTGAGTCTGCGGGACCCGCAGGCAAGCTCACGGTTCTTCTTAAAGGGGACGTACAGGGACGTCCTTTTGCCTGCCCGTGCCATGCTGCAGACGTATGCGGCGGGCGGCAAGTAGTTAAACTGCCATGTTAAAAAGTGGTTGTAAACCTCAGGCATTCAATATGAACAAATCATATCCCTCTGTAGAACCGGATGGACTTCTGTTTTTTTTTTTTCAACCTATGTAACTATGTATGTAGGAGATTTGGTTTAATCTCTGCATCACCTGAGGCCAAATCACTTCACTGGGTACATGTAAGGGCTCTTTCACATGGGCGGCCCGTTCAGATCCGCCTGCCAGTTTTTTAGGCGGACCTGAACGGGCGCTCCGTGCTCCTCTATGGAGCCGCGGATGTCAGTGGTGACATGCCCGCTGACATCCGACCCGCTCCGATCCGCCAAAGTGTGACGGAGGAAAAACCTACTTTTCCATCCGTCTGGCGGATCGGATGAACACGGACAGACGGTCCGTGTTCATCCGATCCCCCCATAGGGGAGAGCGGTGAAGAGACAGGGCGGTCCCTGCACAGGGTGCGGGGACCGTCCTGTCATCCGCTGGCTCAGGGGGGATCAACGGAGCGATCCCCGCTGAGCAAGCGGAGGTTTACAGGGCGGATCATAACTTATCAGCCCCGTGTGAAAGGGGCCTAAGGGTTTACAACTAGTTTAACATTCAACAGCATCCCAAATGATAGTGCCATAGCTTCACACCAAAATGAAGCAGTGCCTTCAGCTCTGAGACTTCAGTGCACCTTAAAATAAATAAAATAAAACAAAATAATACACACTGTATGCTGCACCACTGACCTGCTTATTTCTGCCAGGTAGAGGGGACACCAGGTGGAAAATTGCCACCCTGCCAGACACTGTGCCAACTGCGACCAGATCATCGAAGCAGCTGAGGAGTTTAATGACCGATATGGATTCCGTTTTACCCTGAAATAAAGATATATAAAATTGAGATCTAGATGAATAGATGCAAAAATTACAGGGTAAAGAACAAGCTGATCCAGGGTATAATGCAAGAGTGATACATAAGAGCAAAGCATCGGGAGCTCTGAACCTGGAAAATTCAAAACGCAAACTTTACAGCAGACTTTGTACTATAATGCAGAAGCAAAAAAAAAAAAAAAAAAAAAAAAGAAGAATAAAAAAATATATGTATTTTTTTTTAATTCATATTATATATTACCGTATATACTCGAATATAAGCCGAGGACCTAATTTTACCACAAAAAACATTGGGAAAACTTATTGACTCGAGTATAAGCCTAGTGTGTCCATCTGCATGCCTCACTTTGCCTCACTGTGTCCATGTGCATGCCTCACTGTGCCTATGCCTAGACTTGCATTTAACTTGGGAGCACCGTATTTATCGGCGTATACCGCGCACCCCAATCTTAGAAGGGACGTTTCAGGAAAAAAAACCTTACATTTTGAATGCTCGTTGGTGCAGCCTTGTCGGTGTCCGTCTGTGGTCTTGCCCGGCGTCCGTCTGTGGCCTTGCGCGGAGTCCATCCAGCCTTGTGGGTGTCCATCTGCGGCGTACAGAGCCAGATTTTCTGTGTGTTCGGCTCCTCTCGGCTTCTCTCGCGGTCCTGCGGGCGAAGCCGAGCCTAGCCGAGTGCGCAGTACCACTCAGCTCGGTCTATGTCGGCGGCACTCAGAGACAGCGGGGATCGCCGTATAACGCACCCGGCTTTGAAAAAAAACAAAAACAAAAAAAAAAAAAAACGGTGCTCCCCGGCCGGAGGTCCCCCAGACAGCAAACTTTGCACACTTGTAGAGGAGAACTGGAGCTACATGTGTGCAGGGGACCTACGGCCGGCCGGTACCGGGTCCCTAAAGTCCGGGAGATCAGGCGCAAAAAGGTGACTCGAGTATAAGCCGAGGGGGGCATTTTTAGCACAAAAAAAGTGCTGAAAAACTCGTCTTATACTCGAGTATACACAGTATATTTTTTTTTTCCGCATTACAATACGGTATTATGTCCGTAAGGTACATTAAGAGCCAGTTCACACTGGGGCGACCCATCAGGCGACTCAGCCGCTTGACAAGTCGCGTCCCATTCTATTCAATAGAACCGTTCTAATAGGAGCGACGCAAGTCGCTCCGACTTAGAAAAAGGTTCTTGTACGACTTCGGGGGCGACTCGCATTGACTTCTATACAGAAGTCATTTTGCAAGTCGCCTCTGAAGTCGTCTTCAGGACGCCTTGCCGAGTCGCCCCCAAAGTCGTGCCGCCCCAGTGTGAACCGGCTCTTACACTTGACTTCCCCGCATCGCTGGGTATGACATCCCAGTCCATTCAGGAAGAGTCCTGGCAACTGCAGAAGATACCCAGTTCTATGTGAGATTTGGTTGCTCTGTATTCCCCAGGATCTTGTGGGAAAGAGTCACACAACCCTCACCTGGATGTGTCAGATGGAAGGCTGTGTATTTCATCTGACTTTTTGCTTCACAGGTACCTTTTCAAAATCTTACCTGCAAATGATTTTAGAGGGGAAGGTGCTGCTGGAATCCAACTGTGCAGCACGACGACGCAATAACCGAAACACAGGAGCAGGTGCATTGTATACCGGGAAGCACACCCAACGTTCTAACCAGCAACTCAAGTCACAAAGCACATACAGAAGCACCCAGTGTACACGGAAAGGGTTAAACCACCGGGTGAATATCAGCACTCCTCTCCTAAATGTAAAAATCATATTTTTTTTGCTAGAAAATTACTCAGAACCCCCAAACATATACACACCTAGCAGCAAAAGGGTCACTGCTTTGTATCCCGACCACGACATCATCAGCCTGGAGTTTGCATGTCCTCCCTGGGTTTCCTCCAGGTTCCTCCCACACACTTAGGGCCCATTCACACCTGAACGCGTTTTGTAAAATTAGAAAGAATGATAATTGTCCCAGGCCAATTATCAGCGCTGTCACACTTTGAAGGACAATTGTGCGGTCCTCCCCCCCCCCACAAATAGAGCTTTCTTTTGTGTATCAGAGATTTCATGAATTATTACACATTAGGCGCACTGATTGTTCCATTAGCAGCTGGCAAAGGGGATGAAAGAATAAAATCACTAATGCTGATCAGCATCACAAAACCTAAAAAATGGAGTTCAGCACTTCTTCAAATGAGAAAAAAAAAATTAAGTGCTGTATTTTAAATAATAGATAGGGAAGCCACGTTTCCCAGGGCAAGATTGGAGGGGGGGGGGGGGGGGGGGCAAATAAAAGATTATCTTTTAAGGCGTCAATATACCCAATTTGGATTTGAGATCTCTGCAAGCAATTTCTGCGCTCGCACACCTACTGTGGCCGATAGGAAATAAACGCTCAAAAACTATTATAAAATATACCAAAAGGTTTCAGACCCCTTTCACACTGGGGCGGTTTGCAGGTGCTATTGCGCTAAAAATAGCGCCTGCAAACGGACCTGAAACAGCGGCCTGTTTAATAGAGGAGTTAGTCAAGACAGTATACATTTCTGAAATATGTCCCCTAATTTTATCCAAGTTCTGACACAGATACTCCATCGGAGACATAGTAGCCGTGTCAGAACCCCGCGACAAAGTACTTAAAGCGGGAGTTCACCCATTTATTACAATTTTCCCCTTTTTCCCTTAGATTCCTGCTCGTTCGGTCTAGGGGAATCGGCTATTTGTAATAAAATATGATCCGTACTTACCCGTTTTCGAGATGCATCTTCTTCCGTCGCTTCCGGGTATGGGTCTTCGGGAGCGGGTGTTCCTTCTTGATTGACAGCCTTCCGAGAGGCTTCCGACGGTCGCATCCATCGCGTCACTCGTAGCCGAAAGAAGCCGAACGTCGGTGCGGCTCTATACTGCGCCTGCGCACCGACGTTCGGCTTCTTTCGGAAAATCGTGACGCGATGGATGCGACCGTCGGAAGCCTCTCGGAAGACTGTCAATCAAGAAGGAACGCCCATTCCCGCAGCCCATACCGGGAAGTGACGGAGAGGATGCATCTCGTAAACGGGTAAGTACTGCTCATATTTTAAAACAAATAGCCGATTCCCCTAGTAAAAACGAGCAGGAATCTAAGGCTAAAAAGTGCCCTCTAAGGGTGAACCACCGCTTTAAGAAGCGCAAGATCTGTGTACATCGGAAAATTTCCGAGTGTGGCAATTGATATTTCTCCATTAACCGCTTAATCACCGCCCTATAGACGAAAGATGTCTACAAGGCGGTTCCTTAACTCTGGGAGGACGTCCATGGACGTCCTCTCAGAATCGTGCTCCCGCACGTCCCATGGGGCGCGCACACGGGAATGTCCGTGACCGCCGAGTCCGGAGGACCCGGCGCATCACAGATCACGGTAAATCGCCGCTGATGGCGGCGGTTTACCACGTGATCGCTCCGTCCAATGACGGAGCGATCACTTGTAAACAAACCGGCGTCATGTGGCGACGCCGGTTCCTCCCTCCCCTCTCTGCACCGAACGGTACAGTGTGAGAGGAGAGGGGGGGGGAGAGAGCGGATGCAGCACGAGTGCTGTGGGCTGGATCTGTGACAAATGCAGTCACAGATGCAGCCATCCATCCCTACATGCTCAGCTATCCCTGCCCATACGTGCAATACACAATACCCTGTGCAATACTCTGCAATACCACACGGGAATGTCCGTGACTCGGCGGATTACGGATCACGGTAAATCGCCGCTGATGGCGGCAGTTTACCACGTGGTCGCTCCATCCAATGACGGAGCGATCACCTGAAACAAACCGGCCTCATGTGATGACGCCGGTTCCTCCCTCCCCTCTCTGTACCGAACGGTACAGTGCGAGAGGAGAGGGGGGGAGAGAGCGGATGCAGAACGAGTGCTGTGGGCTGGATCTGTGACAAATGCAGTCACAGATCCAGCCAGCCATCCATCCCTGCCCCATACTGTGCAATACTCCATACCCATACTGTGCAATACTCTGCAATACCCCACACTACTCTGCAATACCCCACACTACTCTGCAATACCCCACACTACCCCGCAACGTCGCCTATGGGTATTTTTAAGTAGCGAAATTTGGCGCCATTCCACGAGCGTGTGCAATTTTGAAGGGTGACATGTTGGGTATCTATTTACTCGGTGTAACTTCATCTTTCACATTATGCAAAAGAATGAAGAAAAAATACTAAATTTGCTAAATTTTATAACAGAAACAAAGAAAAAATCAACAGAGCGTTCCCCGCTGAGCAAGCGGAGGTTCGCGGGGCGAATCAATACTGGTCCGCCCCGTGTGAAAGGGGCCTAAAGCTAAAGATCAGAAAGAAAAAAAAACAACAACAACAACACACACGCCTCTGCAACAACTTACCTCCAAATTATACTTTTTCATCTTTTTTGTGTGTCGGCAGTAGAGATACAACATTCCGATGCTGCTGCCGATCGCAATGTAGTCGCCATTGACGTCCAATGCCGTCAGGTAGACGAGGAGGGAACGGAAGCCTTTCTGAACTTTAGCAGGGATGGCATTCAGAATGGAGTACAAGGGACAGAACTCCTTAAAGGTTATTCCTCCCGGTAAATTGGCCATGTCTCCGGCTCTGGTACACAGCAACGCTCTATTACATCATTCCAAGCTGTCCCTGGGAGAAAAGAAAAAAGAAATAAAACATTTAAAAACAAGAACGCCACCAAGAATGATTTTCGTATCACCTGACTGCATAGACTATGCCCAAAGCAATAATCAGATCAACAAGCATCAAACAAAACACACTGGCCCGGATTCAGAGAGCAATTGCGCCTGCGTAACCATAGTTACGCAGCGCAATTGCTTACTTGCGCCGGCGTAACGAATGCTCCCGATTCAGGAACATCGTAACGCAGACTGCAGCCTAAAATCTGCATGGCATAAGGCTCTCATGCCACGCATATCTTAGGCTGCATTCTTGCGATGGCCGCTAGGGGGCGCTCCCATTGTGATCTGTGTATAGTATGCAAATTGCATACCAACACCGATTCACAATGTTGCGCGAGCCCTGCGTACGCAAGTTACGTTGTTTCCATACGGCGTGTTTAGCGTAAGGCTGCCCCTTCTAATAGTAGGGGTAGCCAATGCTAAAGAATACCCGTCGTTGTTTGCGTAAGTGATTCGTGAATGGCGCTGGACGCCATTCACGTTCACTTGGAAGCAAATGACGTCCTTGCGACGTCATTTGCCGCAATGCACGTCGGGAAAGTTTCCCGACGGAGCATGCGCTCTACGCTCGGCACGGGAGCGGGTCTAATTTAAATGATTCCCGCTCCCTACGGGATCATTTACATTAGGCGCCCTTACGCAGGGCAAGTTTACACAGCGCACACGCAATTTACGGAGCTACTGCTCCGTGAATCGCGGGTAGCGCAGTAAATTTGCGGGGGCGCAGGGAAAAAACGTTGCCCTGCGCCTCCGCAAGAAAGGGGCAAATCTACCTGAATCCGGGCCACTGGGTCGTTTTTATGGCAACCCGCGATGACTACTTAAAAATGAAAAAAATTAATAAAGAAGGAGCAATACAAGTGAGATTGAGAGTAAAAAAAAAAAATCTATATTATATAAAAAAAAAAGATGATTTTCCCTTTTCAAGCAATAATTTGAATATGCTGCCTACTGACATAATACGTAGAGTGTTATTTCAGATTAGGGGTTTCAATTCCCTTTTTTAAAAAGGACAAAAAAAAAAAAAAACACAACAACACCCACACCCGATATGACTATTCAAGAGAATATTTTGCAGTTAAGATTCTAAACCCAAATTTTCCAGTCACCACAGGGAATTTTTCTGTAGTACTTCCCCCAAAAAACCCAGCGAACCATTATCATAGCAAAGGTCGAAAAACTCCATAAGAAATTCCTTGCAAAAGAAAACATATTTGAAAAAAGTAGACCAGCACAGCCCGTATTTGTTCTCTTGAAGGGCAAGTAATATCCTATCAGGTAGGTAGTCCAAAAAGTGTAACGAAGGGCCCATTCACACCAGAAACTGCACTTTGACTGCGTGTTTACATGCATTTGAAGCGCGCTCGATGTGCACTTTTCATGCGTTTTGTTTTGCATTTGCAGTGCATTTTTCAATAAGTTTTTGGGCTTTGCTTTCTTGCCTTAACCACTTGCCGACAACCAGTTTAGGTAAGAGACCATGGAAAAGGTCAAACCCACCATAGTGTGAGAGAGGGGGGGGGGGGAAAGGGAGGAGGGGGGAGGAAAGGAGGAAGGGGGGGAAAGGGAGGAGGGGGGGGAAAGGGAGGAGGGGGGGGGAAGGGAGGAAGGGGGGGGAAGAAAGGGAGGAGGGGGGGGGGAAGAAAGGGAGGAGTGAGGGGGGAGAAGAAAGGGAGAGGAGGGGGGGGGGAAGTGAGGGGGGAGGGGGGGGGGAGAAGGGAGGAGGGGGGGGGGAGGGGGGAGGGGAGAAAGGGAGGAGGGGCAGTGTGAATTTAGGGGGAGTGACAACTGGGTGGTGAAGTGGTGCCAACCGGGAGTAGGGGGTAGAAGACCATGGTACAGGGGGTCCTCAACAAAACATCCGGTAGGAGGGAATGGGAGAAGGAAAGAAATAACGCGTCGAGCTATTACACACCGTGGCCCGGATTCAGATACAATAGTGTATCTATCGGCGGGCGTAACGTTTCTCAGATACGTTACGCCACCGTAAATTAGGGCGCAAGTTCCGTATTCAGAAAGAACTTGCGCCCTAAGTTACGGCGGCGTAACGTATGTGGTCCGGCGTAAGCCCGCCTAATTCAAATGTGGATGATGTGGGCGTGTTTTATTTAAATTACATGTGACCCTGCGTATTTGACGTTTTTTACGAACGGCGCCATCCGTGAACGTATCCCAGTGCGCATGCTCCAAATTAACCTGCAAAAAGCCAATGCTTTCGACATGAACGTAAATTACGCCCAGCCCTATTCGCGAACATCTTACGCAAACGACGTAATCGATGTAAAATACGACGCTGGCCCGACGTCCATACTTAACATAGGATACGCCTCATATAGCAGGTGTAACTTTACGCTGGAAAAAGCCTAACCGAAAAAAATGTAAAAAAATGCGCTGGGCGGACGTACGTTTCTGAATCGGCGTATCTACCCAATTTGCATATTCCTCGCGTAAACCTACGGAAGCGCCACCTAGCGGCCAGCGTAAATAGGCAGCCTAAGATACGACGGTGTAAGAGACTTACGCCGGTCGGATCTTAGGGAAATCTATGCGTAACTGATTCTCTGAATCAGTCGCATAGATACGACGCCGCAACTCAGAGTTACGACGGCGTATCCGGAGATACGCCGTCGTAACTCGTCTCCGAATCCGGGCCCGTGTATCCTAAGTTACACATCTACCCACAAATATGAGGTTTCTTTGTATATGTAATCCAATGTATGTTAAACATGTTTGTTATGTGATATTAAATAATAAATATTATATATTCCACCACTGTGTTCATTTTTGCCATCATGAACTTCATTTAAAGTCCCACCCCTTTTCTCACTTCCTGTTCCTCCTCGGTAAACTTGTCCCCATCATCTGGCTGGGGGTTAGTCAGCCAGAACAGTTAGTAAGAAATTCAAAGAAAAAAAAACATTTAGAAGGGAAATCGAAGGAAAGGGTAAGTGAACCAACAATGCACGAGCTTAAAGGAACCCATTTAGAAAAAAAAAAAAAAAAAAAAAAAAACTTTACAACCCCTTTAAGTCATGTTCCAACACTTCAGGCTGGTCCCTTTTGCAGGTATAGCTATTTAAAACATAGTATCAAAAAAGCATAGTTATAAAAAACATCAGGACAACAATACAAAACAAGAACAAAACATATATTGCGGAACCAGACAGGTCACCGGGCTACAGTAGTCCCCGGCCTGGTTGGTCCCGCAATATACGTTTTGTTCTCGTTTTGATGCAGGCATCATCCCGGTACCGTTGTTTAGAGCCGGCGATTGGCTATCCAGAAATAACAACCGATGCCGCTAACATTCCCCCGCTGCTCTGACCAGGTCTCCCGTCCCACCGCGTGACCCGATCCTCGATCCGGCGCCTCCAGTGTCCAGGCACAGACTGAAACTAAGCCGTAAACTACTTTGATTCAGTCTCCGCAATGTAAACACGGAAGTGACGTCATGACGTCACTTCCGGGTTTCTCGGCTGCCAATGGCGCCGGATTTAAAAAAAAAGTACACAGTATTCAGAATCGCCGTTTTCGGCGATCTGAATACTTTGAAGTGCAAAGGAGGGATCCCTCCATAAAGAGTACCTGTCACCACCTATTACTGTCACAAGGGATGTTTACATTCCTTGTGACAACAATAAAAGTGATCAAAATGTAAAAAATAAAATACAAAAATGTTATATTATAAAAATAAAAAAAAATAAAAATTATATATATATATATATATATATATATTAATTATAAAAATAAAATAAAGAAGAAAAAAAATTAAAAAATATATTAATTATAAAAATAAATAAGAAGAACAAAATAAATTATAATAAAAATAAAGAAAATAAATAAGAAGAAAAAAAAGAAAAAAATTTAAACCGCCCCCCTCCCCAACAAAGAAAACGCATACGGAAGTCACGCCCACATATGAAAACGGTGTTCAAATCACACATGTGAGGTTTCGCCGCGATCGTCAGAGCGAGAGCAATAATTCTAGCCCTAGTCCTCCTCTGTAACTCTAACCTGGTAACCGGGAAAAAAGTTTAAAGCGTCGCCTATGGAGATTTTTAGGTACAGTAGTTTGTCGCCATTCCACGAGTGTGTGCAATTATAAAGCGTGACATCTTAGGTATCTATTTACTCCAGGGCTCGACAAATCCCGGGCGCCAGGTCGCCATGGCGACTAGAAATAGGGTCCTGGCGACTTGAATTGGAAGGGGGGAATTTTTTGGTGAGCTGGGGCCATCTGGTGGTGGCCGTTGGTATTACAAGTTAAGCATTACAAGTTAAACAGCAATTCTAATGTTGTTTTTCACTATTTTCACTGCCATCTTCTTCCCTCTAATTAGAACCCCCAAACATTATATATATTTTTTATCCTAACACCCTAGAGAATTAAATGGCGACCGTTGCAATACTTTCTGTCACGCCGTATTTGCGCAGCGGTCTTACAAGCGCACTTTTTTAAATTAAAAAATAAGACAACAGTAAAGTTATCCCCAATTTTTTTATTAATATGAAAGATAATGTTACGCCGAGTAAATTCATACCCAACATGTCACGCTTCAAAATTGCGTCCGCTCGTGGAATGCCGACAAACTTTTACCCTTTAAAATCTTCATAGGCGACGTTTAAAAAAAATCTACAGGTTGCATGTTTTGAGTTACAGAGGAGGTCTAGGGCTAGAATTATTGCTCTCGCTCTACCAATCGCGGCGATACCTCACGTGTGGTTTGAACACCGTTTACATATGCGGGCGCTGCTCACGTATGTGTTCGCTTCTGCGCGCAAGCTCGTCGGGACAGGGCGCGTTTTCTTGCTCCTAACTTTTTTACCTGGCTCCTAGATTCCAAGCAAATTTGTCAACCCCTGATTTACTCGGTGTAACATCATCTTTCACATTATGCAAAAAAATTGGGCTAACTTTACTTTTTATTTTTAATTCATGAAAGTAAATTTTTCCCCAAAAAGTTGCGTTTGAAACACCGCCGCACAAATGCCGTGCGACATAAGATATTGCAACAATCGCCATTTTATTCTCTAGATTCTCTGCTAAAATATATATATATATATATATATATATATATATATATATATATATATATATATATATATATATATATATATATGGGTTCACCAACAACAGTCCACGGCTAACCAGGTAAAGCAAAAACAAAAAGTACCGTATTTATCGGCGTATATCGCGCACTATTTTCCCCTTAAAATAAGGGGAAAATCGTGGGTGCGCGATATACGCTGATAGCCGCTTCCCGCGCTCTGTTTGAAATCCTGCGCCGACATATACCGAGTGCAGTACACTCGGGTATATTCGGCCAGGTTCGGCTTCGCTCGTGCTCACGCATAAACGTCACAGAGCGTGAGCGCGAGCTAAGCCGAGCCTTGCCGAATGTACTGCACTCGGTATATGTCGGTGAAGTATTCAAACTCAGCGCGGGAAACGAGCGGGGACGACGCCGCAGAAGGACGCCGGACCCACCGAAGAGGACACCGGACCCGCCGAAGAGGACACCGGACCCGCCGCAGAAGGCCACCGGACCCGCCGCAGAAGGCCACCGGACCAGACGAGGCCGCCGATGGACGCCGCGCAAGACACCAAAATTGTAAGTACAAAAAAAACGTTTTTCCCACAGGATTGGGTCAACTTTAGGGGTGCGCAGTATACGCGGGAGCGCGTTATACCACGATAAATACGGTAAGCACAAAATTTATCTTCAAATTGGTCACAATCACATCATTTGGTGCTGCACCCCTCTGACCTCCCAGGCCGTATGTGGATTTGGTGCTGCACCCCTCTGACCCCCCAGGCCGTATGTGGATTTGGTGCTGCACCCCTCTGACCTCCCAGGCCGTATGTGGATTTGGTGCTGCACCCCTCTGACCCCCCAGGCCGTATGTGGATTTGGTGCTGCACCCCTCTGACCCCCCAGGCCGTATGTGGATTTGGTGCTGCACCCCTCTGACCTCCCAGGCCGTATGTGGATTTGGTGCTGCACCCCTCTGACCCCCCAGGCCGTATGTGGATTTGGTGCTGCACCCCTCTGACCCCCCAGGCCGTATGTGGATTTGGTGCTGCACCCCTCTGACCTCCCAGGCCGTATGTGGATTTGGTGCTGCGCCCCTCTGACCCCCCAGGCCGTATGTGGATTTGGTGCTGCACCCCTCTGACCTCCCAGGCCGTATGTGGATTTGGTGCTGCGCCCCTCTGACCCCCCAGGCCGCATGTGGATTTGGTGCTGCACCCCTCTGACCCCCCAGGCCGTATGTGGATTTGGTGCTGCACCCCTCTGACCTCCCAGGCCGTATGTGGATTTGGTGCTGCACCCCTCTGACCTCCCAGGTCGTATGTGGATTTGGTGCTGCACCCCTCTGACCTCCCAGGCCGTATGTGGATTTGGTGCTGCACCCCTCTGACCTCCCAGGTCGTATGTGGATTTGGTGCTGCACCCCTCTGACCTCCCAGGTCGTATGTGGATTTGGTGCTGCACCCCTCTGACCTCCCAGGCCGTATGTGGATTTGGTGCTGCACCCCTCTGACCCCCCAGGCCGTATGTGGATTTGGTGCTGCACCCCTCTGACCCCCCAGGCCGTATGTGGATTTGGTGCTGCACCCCTCTGACCCCCCCAGGCCGTATGTGGCTTCTGGTAGATGTCACTGCGAAGGTTTATCTCCGTTTCTCCATAGCTCGTCATTTCTCCGTTGCTCCATGCTACTCACCATAAACCCAACAAACAATCACAACGAGCAAGAACCAGCTCTGCCTATGGCAAAGGCAATTATCCTTCCAAGTCGAACGTCTGTCCACCCCCCGGAGACGTTGATCTGTTCCAGCCCAAGAATAACTTCATATTCCGCTTAAACCCGCACAGCTCCAATCGTAGAGAAACACTTCTAGACGACGGAACGTCCTACTTTTAAAAAAACGCCGCTCCTTGAAGTTGCCGATTACAGCAAGCGGTTCCGGAGAGCGAGCAAGCGGTTCCGGAGAGCGAGCAAGCGGTTCCGGAGAGCGAGCAAGCGGTTCCGGAGAGCGAACCCACACAAGAGACGATTGTCCTGGGTCTGGGAGGAAGAAAGGCAGGAAGACACACAGGAATCTATTCTTTAGATCAGACAAGCCTCTTCCAGGTAAAATTCTTCCCAATGATCACAGTACCAGATGCCGAACTGATCAATCGCCCTGTAATTACCAGCTCACCTTGCTCATTGCTCTCCATAATGACATACAGCTGGCGGCCTCCACAACGCCAGAGGAATGTCAGGTGAGCTATTTTCGGGAATGTGTTCTGTAGGTAAATGCAAGCTATCAATTTTTCATAGAGACTACTGCTAAAAATTATATATATATATATATCACACACGGGGGCTCGACAAACCCTGGGCGCCAGGTCGCAATTGCGACTAGAATTAGCGACCTGGGGCGGCACAGCTGGAATACCCAGACTGAAACCCCGCAACAACGATCGCCACGATGCGTGCCCCCGGGGGCGCGCATCGGCTCAATATCCCGAGGACGTCATATGACGTCCAGTCAGGCTATTGAAACCACTTTGCCGACGTCTTTTTGCAACAGGGCGGGCGCGGCAAGTGGTTAAACCCACACCTTGTATAGGTTGTTCTGTATGAACTGGTCTGCAAGGATGAGAAAATAAATTCTCCTGATAAAATCAAAATAACGAATCACCTGCTAGTGGCATGTGACAGCGTGTGATAACAGGGGAACCTTCCAAGCCTAGAGCGGAGTATCCGGCTTTGGAATGACTAGAAGACTGCGTCTGTTACACCCGGGGTCAGCTCTCGGGGCGGGTTATGGGGAGGGGAGGAAAAAACATAAGGAAGCATAAAGTGGATTATTTCTCCCTTCTATAAATCTTGTGTCCATTACACTAATGAAGCTGTCAGGAGTTCTACCGTCTGCTAGGAGATAGAGCTGGTTTACGCTCACAACAAAATCCAAGCAATAAACAAATGAATGCGCCCTCACGGGAGGACGAGAAACAGGTACAACTGACCCACATGTCTGAGCGGCAGAGTGACAGTGCCTTGAAAAAGTATTCATACTTTGACGGGCCCCCCCTGTATATGGTGCACCCATCAAAAATATGTGTCAAAAAGTGTCCGCCATAAGGTCGCAGTACTGGACAAGTCGGGGGGGGAAAAGGGACGAGTCGGGGGGGGAAAAGGGACGAGTCGGGGGGGGAAAAGGGACGAGTCGGGGGGGGAAAAGGGACGAGTCGGGGGGGGGAAAAGGGACGAGTCGGGGGGGGGGAAAAGGGACGAGTCGGGGGGGGGGAAAAGGGACGAGTCGGGGGGGGGGAAAAGGGACGAGTCGGGGGGGAAAAGGGACGAGTCGGGGGGGGAAAAGGGACGAGTCGGGGGGGGAAAAGGGACGAGTCGGGGGGGAAAAGGGACGAGTCGGGGGGGGAAAAGGGACGAGTCGGGGGGGGAAAGGGACGAGTCGGGGGGGGAAAGGGACGAGTCGGGGGGGGGAAAGGGACGAGTCGGGGGGGGGGAAAGGGACGAGTCGGGGGGGGGGGGAAAGGGACGAGTCGGGGGGGGGGGAAAGGGACGAGTCGGGGGGGGAAAGGGACGAGTCGGGGGGGGGAAAGGGGACGAGTCGGGGGGGAAAGGGACGAGTCGGGGGGGAAAAAGGGACGAGTCGGGGGGGGAAGGGGACGAGTCGGGGGGGAAAGGGACGAGTCGGGGGGGGAAAGGGACGAGTCGGGGGGGGAAAGGGACGAGTCGGGGGGGAAAAAGGGACGAGTCGGGGGGGAAGGGGACGAGTCGGGGGGGAAAGGGACGAGTCGGGGGGGGAAAGGGACAAAAACCAATTTAAATCCCAAATAAAATCAGATTTAAAGATAACAATTCTGAATTTTTAGATTTTTTTTTTTTTTTTTAAAACTATTATTGGATTTTCATCTAGCCTGTGGAGTTGATGGGAAGATGGATGGAGACAAATAGAAAACCTGTTAGAGACGGAAAAAGACTGAGGCTACCAATACTCAGACCAGCCCGTCTGGCGCCAACAGCCGTGCCACGTTCAAAGTCCCTTCAATCCCCTTTGTTACCCATGTACAGCTTAAACTTCAGCAAGTCGTCTTCACCGCATCTAAATGCAAGTAGTTGCTGCCGTGCGATTGGCCCATTAGCAATTTGTGTTACCAAGCAATTGTACAGACGTACCTAATAAAGTGGCCGGTGAGCGTATATTTATTAATAACAACAACAACCCATCCACACAATGATATTACACACCAAGCACATCAAATACGTCTCACAATGAGGACATAAACCTGCATACAGAAGACAGGATAATAATAATAAAGTTTCCGTACCGGTGCCCCCCCCCCCCCCTCTACTGTATAAATGGAAGCGCCCCTCCTGTAATTGTATCTATGGTGTGCCCCCCTGGACTCTGGATATGCCCCCTTGTACTCTGTATATGGTGCCCCCTCATCCCCCCTGTACTCTGTATATGGTGCCCCCTCACACCACCTGTACTCTGTATATGGTGCCCCCTCACACCACCTGTACTCTGTATATGGTGCCCCCTCACCCCCCCCCCTGTACTCTGTATATGGTGCCCCCTCACCCCCCCCTGTACTCTGTATATGGTGCCCCCTCATCCCCCCTGTACTCCGTATATGGTGCCCCCTCACCCCCCCTGTACTCTGGATATGGTGCCCCCTCACCCCCCCCTGTACTCTGTATATGGTGCCCCCTCACACCACCTGTACTCTGTATATGGTGCCCCCTCACCCCCCCTGTACTCTGGATATGGTGCCCCCTCACACCACCTGTACTCTGTATATGGTGCCCCCTCACCCCCCCTGTACTCTGTATATGGTGCCCCCTCACCCCCCCTGTACTCTGGATATGGTGCCCCCTCACCCCCCTGTATATGGTGCCCCCTGTACTCTGTATATGGTGCCCCCTCACCCCCCCTGTACTCTGTATATGGTGCCCCCTCACCCCCCCCCTGTACTCTGTATATGGTGCCCCCTCACCCCCCCCCCGTACTCTGTATATGGTGCCCCCTCAACCCCCCCCCCTTGTACTCTGGATATGCCCCCCTGTACTCTGTATATGGTGCCCCCTCACCCCCCCCTGTATATGGTGCCCCCTCACCCCCCCCTGGACTCTGTATGTGGTGCCCCTCACCCCCCTGTACTCTGTATATGGTGCCCCCTCACCCCCCTGTACTCTGGATATGGTGCCCCCTCACCCCCCCTGTACATGGTGCCCCCTCACCAACCCTGTACTCTGTATAGGGTGCCCCCCCCTGGACTCTGTACATGGTGCCCCCTCACCAACCCTGTACTCTGTATATGGTGCCCCCTCTCTGTTATGCCCCCTCACCCCCCCTGTACATGGTGCCCCCTCACCAACCCTGTACTCTGTATATGGTGCCCCCTCACCCCCCTGTACTCTGTATATGATGTCACACAGAGAAGGACAGTAGAGAGATGAGAATGATGGTGGTGGGTAGCTCTCCTCATACAGGTGTACACACACTATACATATATATGATGCTCAGACGCCGGGGCCCGGAGCACACAGCCCTCCCCGGACAGCCCAGTCTCACCCGCTCCGTCAGCGGCTCCTCAGGTGGGGCCCCTCCGCCCGCCTCTCACAGATCGCAGCTCCCCCTGACACAGCTAAAAAAAAAAATATACAATCCCCACCACCTCCAGACAACCAAAACACAGAGCAACGCCGACCAATCCGGGGGGGGCTCTGCCCTGACGTCAGCGCACTTCCGGTCCCCGTGCGGAAGGCGGAAGCGCCGTTTGTGTGTGGAGGGTCACGTGGGCGGCCCGCGCCGTGCTGACTGGGGAGTTCCGCCGCGCTGTGGCCGTTGTCATGGAGAGTAAGTGACCCGGGAGACGCGGAGAGAGAGGGGGGGTCTTTATAGGAGAACGTGGATTTCTATTCATTCTACTAAGAGAATTAAAGCCCAAAGATTTCCATTTTACACAAATTCCTGACAATCTTTTAGTTGCTATCGGTGACAACACAACTTTTTTTTTTTTTTTATATCCTGGTGTCACAGCAACAGGAAGTGATGGAAAATCCCCCTGCCGGTGGTCATGGAGAATATTAAAGTGGTTGTAAACAATTGGGGAAAAGTTACACCTACAGGTAAGCCTAGATTAAGGTTTACCTGCAAGTGCTTGCTATATCTCCGAGATATTTGCAATTTCCCAGAGCGACGCCTTCTTCTGCGCATGCGCCGTCTTGAAGGAGCACGCTGTGCTGTTTCCAGCTGGGGTCGTGCCCGTTAAAGGCGGCTCCCGCGTGCATGCGCCGGAGTGACGTCACCCGCAGTAGTGTATTTAGGATTTGTGCTGCCCTAGGCCTGACTAAACTCCTTGTGGGTGTCAGTGGAAGGAATGGCGCCTCCTTGGTGTCAGTGGGAGGAATGGCGCCTCCTTGTGGGTGTCAGTGGAAGGAATGGCGCCTCCTTGGTGTCAGTGGGAGGAATGGTGCCTCCTTGTTGGTGTCAGTGGAAGGAATGGCGCCTCCTTGTTGGTGTCAGTGGGAGGAATGGCGTCTCCTTGTTGGTGTCAGTGGAAGGAATGGCGCCTCCTTGGTGTCAGTGGAAGGAATGGTGCCTCCTTGGTGTCAGTGGGAGGAATGGCGCCTCCTTGTGGGTGTCAGTGGAAGGAATGGCGCCTCCTTGGTGTCAGTGGGAGGAATGGTGCCTCCTTGTTGGTGTCAGTGGAAGGAATGGCGCCTCCTTGTTGGTGTCAGTGGGAGGAATGGCGTCTCCTTGTTGGTGTCAGTGGAAGGAATGGCGCCTCCTTGGTGTCAGTGGAAGGAATGGCGCCTCCTTGGTGTCAGTGGAAGGAATGGTGCCTCCTTGTTGGTGTCAGTGGAAGGAATGGCGCCTCCTTGTTGGTGTCAGTGGGAGGAATGGCGTCTCCTTGTTGGTGTCAGTGGAAGGAATGGCGCCTCGTTGGTGTCAGTGGAAGGAATGGCGCCTCCTTGTGGGTGTCAGTGGAAGGAATGGCGCCTCCTTGTGGGTGTCAGTGGAAGGAATGACGCCTCCTTGTGGGTGTCAATGGAAGGAATGGTGCCTCCTTGGTGTCAGTGGGAGGAATGGCGTCTCCTTGTTGGTGTCAGTGGAAGGAATGGCGCCTCCTTGGTGTCAGTGGAAGGAATGGTGCCTCCTTGTTGGTGTCAGTGGGAGGAATGGTGCCTCCTTGTTGGTGTCAGTGGAAGGAATGGCGCCTCCTTGTTGGTGTCAGTGGGAGGAATGGTACCTCCTTGTTGGTGTCAGTGGGAGGAATGGCGCCTCCTTGGTGTCAGTGGAAGGAATGGCGCCTCCTTGTTGGTGTCAGTGGAAGGAATGGCGCCTCCTTGTTGGTGTCAGTGGAAGGAATGGCGCCTCCTTGTTGGTGTCAGTGGAGGGAATGGCATTGGCGCCTCCTTGTTGGTGTCAGTGGAAGGAATGGCGCCTCCTTGTGGGTGTCAGTGGGAGGAATGGTGCCTCCTTGTTGGTGTCAGTGGGAGGAATGGCGTCTCCTTGTTGGTGTCAGTGGAAGGAATGGCGCCTCCTTGGTGTCAGTGGAAGGAATGGTACCTCCTTGTTGGTGTCAGTGGGAGGAATGGCGCCTCCTTGTGGATGTTAGTGGGAGGAATGGCGCCTCCTTGTTGGTGTCAGTGGAAGGAATGGCGCCTCCTTGTTGGTGTCAGTGGAAGGAATGGCGCCTCCTTGGTGTCAGTGGGAGGAATGGCGCCTCCTTGTGGGTGTCAGTGGAAGGAATGGTGCCTTCTTGTTGGTGTCAGTGGAAGGAATGGCGCCTCCTTGGTGTCAGTGGGAGGAATGGTACCTCCTTGTTGGTGTCAGTGGGAGGAATGGCGCCTCCTTGTGGATGTTAGTGGGAGGAATGGCGCCTCCTTGTTGGTGTCAGTGGAAGGAATGGCGCCTCCTTGTTGGTGTCAGTGGAAGGAATGGCGCCTCCTTGTTGGTGTCAGTGGAAGGAATGGCCCCTCCTTGTTGGTGTCAGTGGGAGGAATGGCGCCTCCTTGTTGGTGTCAGTGGAAGGAATGGCGCCTCCTTGTGGGTGTCAGTGGAAGGAATGGCGCCTCCTTGTTGGTGTCAGTGGGAGGAATGGCCCCTCCTTGTTGGTGTCAGTGGAAGGAATGGCGCCTCCTTGTTGGTGTCAGTGGAAGGAATGGCGCCTCCTTGGTGTCAGTGGGAGGAATGGCGCCTCCTTGGTGTCAGTGGAAGGAATGGCGCCTCCTTGTTGGTGTCAGTGGAAGGAATGGCGCCTCCTTGTTGGTGTCAGTGGAAGGAATGGCGCCTCCTTGTGGGTGTCAGTGGAAGGAATGGCGCCTCCTTGTTGGTGTCAGTGGGAGGAATGGCCCCTCCTTGTTGGTGTCAGTGGAAGGAATGGCGCCTCCTTGTTGGTGTCAGTGGAAGGAATGGCGCCTCCTTGGTGTCAGTGGGAGGAATGGCGCCTCCTTGGTGTCAGTGGAAGGAATGGCGCCTCCTTGGTGTCAGTGGGAGGAATGGTACCTCCTTGTTGGTGTCAGTGGAAGGAATGGCGCCTCCTTGTGGGTCTCAGTGGAAGGAATGGCGCCTCCTTGGTGTCAGTGGAAGGAATGGCGCCTCCTTGGTGTCAGTGGGAGGAATGGTACCTCCTTGTTGGTGTCAGTGGAAGGAATGGCGCCTCCTTGTGGGTCTCAGTGGAAGGAATGGCGCCTCCTTGTGGGTCTCAGTGGAAGGAATGGCGCCTCCTTGTTGGTGTCAGTGGAAGGAATGACGCCTCCTTGTTGGTGTCAGTGGAAGGAATGGTACCTCCTTGTGGGTGTCAGTGGAAGGAATGGCGCCTCCTTGTGGGTGTCAGTGGAAGGAATGGCACCTCCTTGTTGGTGTCAGTGGAAGGAATGGCGCCTCCTTGGTGTCAGTGGAAGGAATGGTGCCTTCTTGTGGGTGTCAGTGGAAGGAATGGCGCCTCCTTGTGGGTGTCAGTGGAAGGAATGGCGCCTCCTTGTTGGTGTCAGTGGGAGGAATGGCGCCTCCTTGTGGGTGTCAGTGGAAGGAATGGCGCCTCCTTGTTGGTGTCAGTGGAAGGAATGGCCCCTCCTTGTTGGTGTCAGTGGAAGGAATGGCGCCTCCTTGTGGGTGTCAGTGGAAGGAATGGCCCCTCCTTGTTGGTGTCAGTGGAAGGAATGGCGCCTCCTTGGTGTCAGTGGAAGGAATGGCGCCTCCTTGGTGTCAGTGGAAGGAATGGTGCCTTCTTGTGGGTGTCAGTGGAAGGAATGGCCCCTCCTTGTGGGTGTCAGTGGAAGGAATGGCGCCTCCTTGTGGGTGTCAGTGGAAGGAATGGCGCCTCCTTGTGGGTGTCAGTGGAAGGAATGGCGCCTCCTTGTGGGTGTCAGTGGAAGGAATGGCGCCTCCTTGTTGGTGTCAGTGGAAGGAATGGCCCCTCCTTGTTGGTGTCAGTGGAAGGAATGGCGCCTCCTTGTTGGTGTCAGTGGGAGGAATGGCGCCTCCTTGTGGGTGTCAGTGGAAGGAATGGCCCCTCCTTGTTGGTGTCAGTGGAAGGAATGGCGCCTCCTTGGTGTCAGTGGAAGGAATGGCGCCTCCTTGTTTGGTGTCAGTGGAAGGAATGGCGCCTCCTTGTTGGTGTCAGTGGAAGCAATGGCGCCTCCTTGGTGTCAGTGGAAGCAATGGCGCCTCCTTGGTGTCAGTGGAAGGAATGGCGCCTCCTTGGTGTCAGTGGAAGGAATGGTGCCTCCTTGTTGGTGTCAGTGGAAGGAATGGTGCCTCCTTGTTGGTGTCAGTGGGAGGAATGGCGCCTCCTTGGTGTCAGTGGAAGGAATGGCGCCTCCTTGGTGTCAGTGGAAGGAATGGTGCCTCCTTGTTGGTGTCAGTGGAAGGAATGGTGCCTCCTTGTTGGTGTCAGTGGAAGGAATGGCGCCTCGTTGGTGTCAGTGGAAGGAATGGCGCCTCCTTAGTGTCAGTGGAAGGAATGGCGCCTCCTTGTTGGTGTCAGTGGAAGGAATGGCGCCTCCTTGTTGGTGTCAGTGGGAGGAATGGCGTCTCCTTGTTGGTGTCAGTGGAAGGAATGGCGCCTCCTTGGTGTCAGTGGAAGGAATGGCCCCTCCTTGTTGGTGTCAGTGGAAGGAATGGCGCCTCCTTGTTGGTGTCAGTGGAAGGAATGGCGCCTCCTTGGTGTCAGTGGGAGGAATGGCGCCTCCTTGTGGGTGTCAGTGGAAGGAATGGTGCCTTCTTGTTGGTGTCAGTGGAAGGAATGGCGCCTCCTTGGTGTCAGTGGGAGGAATGGTACCTCCTTGTTGGTGTCAGTGGGAGGAATGGCGCCTCCTTGTGGATGTTAGTGGGAGGAATGGCGCCTCCTTGTTGGTGTCAGTGGAAGGAATGGCGCCTCCTTGTTGGTGTCAGTGGAAGGAATGGCGCCTCCTTGTTGGTGTCAGTGGAAGGAATGGCCCCTCCTTGTTGGTGTCAGTGGGAGGAATGGCGCCTCCTTGTTGGTGTCAGTGGAAGGAATGGCGCCTCCTTGTGGGTGTCAGTGGAAGGAATGGCGCCTTCTTGTTGGTGTCAGTGGGAGGAATGGCCCCTCCTTGTTGGTGTCAGTGGAAGGAATGGCGCCTCCTTGTTGGTGTCAGTGGAAGGAATGGCGCCTCCTTGGTGTCAGTGGGAGGAATGGCGCCTCCTTGGTGTCAGTGGAAGGAATGGTGCCTTCTTGTGGGTGTCAGTGGAAGGAATGGCCCCTCCTTGTGGGTGTCAGTGGAAGGAATGGCGCCTCCTTGTGGGTGTCAGTGGAAGGAATGGCGCCTCCTTGTGGGTGTCAGTGGAAGGAATGGCGCCTCCTTGTGGGTGTCAGTGGAAGGAATGGCGCCTCCTTGTTGGTGTCAGTGGAAGGAATGGCCCCTCCTTGTTGGTGTCAGTGGAAGGAATGGCGCCTCCTTGTTGGTGTCAGTGGGAGGAATGGCGCCTCCTTGTGGGTGTCAGTGGAAGGAATGGCCCCTCCTTGTTGGTGTCAGTGGAAGGAATGGCGCCTCCTTGGTGTCAGTGGAAGGAATGGCGCCTCCTTGTTTGGTGTCAGTGGAAGGAATGGCGCCTCCTTGTTGGTGTCAGTGGAAGCAATGGCGCCTCCTTGGTGTCAGTGGAAGGAATGGCGCCTCCTTGGTGTCAGTGGAAGGAATGGTGCCTCCTTGTTGGTGTCAGTGGAA
Organism: Rana temporaria; assembly: GCF_905171775.1. Lineage (NCBI taxonomy): Eukaryota > Metazoa > Chordata > Amphibia > Anura > Ranidae > Rana > Rana temporaria. Next base: position 3,731,343 of record NC_053501.1, on the reverse strand, counting down.
GGAATGGTGCCTCCTTGTTGGTGTCAGTGGGAGGAATGGCGCCTCCTTGGTGTCAGTGGAAGGAATGGCGCCTCCTTGGTGTCAGTGGAAGGAATGGTGCCTCCTTGTTGGTGTCAGTGGAAGGAATGGCGCCTCCTTGGTGTCAGTGGAAGGAATGGTGCCTCCTTGTTGGTGTCAGTGGAAGGAATGGCGCCTCGTTGGTGTCAGTGGAAGGAATGGCGCCTCCTTAGTGTCAGTGGAAGGAATGGCGCCTCCTTGTTGGTGTCAGTGGAAGGAATGGCGCCTCCTTGTTGGTGTCAGTGGGAGGAATGGCGTCTCCTTGTTGGTGTCAGTGGAAGGAATGGCGCCTCCTTGGTGTCAGTGGAAGGAATGGCGCCTCCTTGTTGGTGTCAGTGGAAGGAATGGCGCCTCCTTGTTGGTGTCAGTGGGAGGAATGGCGCCTCCTTGTGGGTGTCAGTGGAAGGAATGGCGCCTCCTTGTTGGTGTCAGTGGAAGGAATGGTGCCTCCTTGTTGGTGTCAGTGGAAGGAATGGCGCCTCCTTGGTGTCAGTGGAAGGAATGGCGCCTCCTTGTTGGTGTCAGTGGAAGGAATGGCGCCTCCTTGGTGTCAGTGGAAGGAATGGCGCCTCCTTGGTGTCGTCAGTGGAAGGAATGGCGCCTCCTTGGTGTCAGTGGAAGGAATGGCCCCTCCTTGTTGGTTTCAGTGGAAGGAATGGCGCCTCCTTGGTGTCAGTGGAAGGAATGGCGCCTCCTTGTTGGTGTCAGTGGAAGGAATGGCGCCTCCTTGTTGGTGTCAGTGGAAGGAATGGCGCCTCCTTGGTGTCAGTGGGAGGAATGGCGCCTCCTTGTGGGTGTCAGTGGAAGGAATGGTGCCTTCTTGTTGGTGTCAGTGGAAGGAATGGTGCCTCCTTGTTGGTGTCAGTGGAAGGAATGGCGCCTCCTTGTTGGTGTCAATGGAAGGAATGGCGCCTCCTTGTGGGTGTCAGTGGAAGGAATGGCGCCTCCTTGTGGGTGTCAGTGGAAGGAATGGCGCCTCCTTGTGGGTGTCAGTGGAAGGAATGGTGCCTTCTTGTTGGTGTCAGTGGAAGGAATGGCGCCTCCTTGTTGGTGTCAGTGGGAGGAATGGCGCCTCCTTGTGGGTGTCAGTGGAAGGAATGGCGCCTCCTTGTGGGTGTCAGTGGAAGGAATGGCGCCTCCTTGTGGGTGTCAGTGGAAGGAATGGTGCCTTCTTGTTGGTGTCAGTGGAAGGAATGGTGCCTCCTTGTTGGTGTCAGTGGAAGGAATGGCGCCTCCTTGGTGTCAGTGGGAGGAATGGCGCCTCCTTGGTGTCAGTGGAAGGAATGGTGCCTCCTTGTTGGTGTCAGTGGAAGGAATGGCGCCTCCTTGTGGGTGTCAGTGGAAGGAATGGCGCCTCCTTGTTGGTGTCAGTGGGAGCAATGGCGCCTCCTTGTTGGTGTCAGTGGAGGGAATGGTGCCTCCTTGTTGGTGTCAGTGGAGGGAATGGCGCCTCCTTGTGGGTGTCAGTGGGAGGAATGGCGCCTCCTTGTTGGTGTCAGTGGAAGGAATGGCGCCTCCTTGTTGGTGTCAGTGGAAGGAATGGCGCCTCCTTGGTGTCAGTGGAGGGAATGGCGCCTCCTTGTTGGTGTCAGTGGAAGGAATGGCGCCTCCTTGTTGGTGTCAGTGGGAGGAATGGCGCCTCCTTGTTGGTGTCAGTGGGAGGAATGGCGCCTCCTTGTTGGTGTCAGTGGAAGGAATAGCGCCTTCTTGTTGGTGTCAGTGGAAGGAATGGCGCCTCCTTGGTGTCAGTGGGAGGAATGGCGCCTCCTTGTTGGTGTCAGTGGAAGGAATGGCGCCTCCTTGTTGGTGTCAGTGGAAGGAATGGCGCCTCCTTGGTGTCAGTGGAAGGAATAGCGCCTCCTTGGTGTCAGTGGAAGGAATTGCGCCTTCTTGTTGGTGTCAGTGGAAGGAATGGCGCCTCCTTGGTGTCAGTGGAAGGAATGGCGCCTCCTTGTTGGTGTCAGTGGAAGGAATAGCGCCTCCTTGTGGGTGTCAGTGGGAGGAATAGCGCCTTCTTGTTGGTGTCAGTGGAAGGAATGGCGCCTCCTTGTTGGTGTCAGTGGAAGGAATGGCGCCTCCTTGTTGGTGTCAGTGGGAGGAATGGCGCCTCCTTGTTGGTGTCAGTGGAAGGAATGGCGCCTCCTTGTTGGTGTCAGTGGAAGAAATGGCGCCTCTTTGTTGGTGTCAGTGGGAGGAATGGCGCCTCCTTGTTGGTGTCAGTGGGAGGAATGGCGCCTCCTTGTTGGTGTCAGTGGAAGGAATGGCGCCTCCTTGTTGGTGTCAGTGGAAAGAATGGCGCCTCCTTGTTGGTGTCAGTGGGAGGAATGGCGCCTCCTTGTGGGTGTCAGTGGGAGGAATGTTGCCTTCTTGTGGGTGTCAGTGGAAGGAATGGCGCCTCCTTGTTGGTGTCAGTGGAAGGAATGGCGCCTCCTTGTGGGTGTCAGTGGGAGGAATGGTGCCTCCTTGTTGGTGTCAGTGGGAGGAATGGCGCCTCCTTGTTGGTGTCAGTGGAAGGAATGGTGCCTCCTTGTGGGTGTCAGTGGGAGGAATGGTGCCTCCTTGTTGGTGTCAGTGGGAGGAATGGCCCCTCCTTGTTGGTGTCAGTGGAAGGAATGGCGCCTCCTTGGTGTCAGTGGGAGGAATGGCGCCTCCTTGGTGTCAGTGGGAGGAATGGCGCCTCCTTGGTGTCAGTGGAAGGAATGGCGCCTCCTTGTGGGTGTCAGTGGAAGGAATGGCGCCTCCTTGTGGGTGTCAGTGGAAGGAATGGCGCCTCCTTGTGGGTGTCAGTGGAAGGAATGGCGCCTCCTTGTGGGTGTCAGTGGAAGGAAGGGCGCCTCCTTGTTGGTGTCAGTGGAAGGAATGGTGCCTCCTTGTTGGTGTCAGTGGAAGGAATGGCGCCTCCTTGTTGGTGTCAGTGGAAGGAATGGCGCCTCTTTGTTGGTGTCAGTGGAAGGAATGGCGCCTCCTTGTGGGTGTCAGTGGGAGGAATGGCGCCTTCTTGTGGGTGTCAGTGGGAGGAATGGCGCCTCCTTGTTGGTGTCAGTGGGAGGAATGGCGCCTCCTTGGTGTCAGTGGGAGGAATGGCGCCTCCTTGGTGTCAGTGGAAGGAATGGCGCCTCCTTGTGGCTGTCAGTGGGAGGAATGGCGCCTTCTTGTGGGTGTCAGTGGGAGGAATGGCGCCTCCTTGGTGTCAGTGGAAGGAATGGTGCCTCCTTGGTGTCAGTGGGAGGAATGGCGCCTCCTTGTGGGTGTCAGTGGAAGGAATGGCGCCTCCTTGTGGGTGTCAGTGGAAGGAATGGCGCCTCCTTGGTGTCAGTGGGAGGAATGGCGCCTCCTTGTGGGTGTCAGTGGAAGGAATGGCGCCTCCTTGTGGGTGTCAGTGGAAGGAATGGCGCCTCCTTGTGGGTGTCAGTGGAAGGAATGGCGCCTCCTTGTGGGTGTCAGTGGAAGAAATGGCGCCTCCTTGTGGGTGTCAGTGGGAGGAATGGCGCCTCCTTGTGGGTGTCAGTGGAAGGAATGGTGCCTCCTTGTTGGTGTCAGTGGAAGGAATGGCGCCTCCTTGTGGGTGTCAGTGGAAGGAATGGTGCCTCCTTGTTGGTGTCAGTGGAAGGAATGGCGCCTCCTTGTGGGTGTCAGTGGAAGGAATGGCCCCTCCTTGTTGGTGTCAGTGGGAGGAATGGCGCCTCCTTGTGGGTGTCAGTGGAAGGAATGGCGCCTCCTTGTTGGTGTCAGTGGGAGGAATGGCGCCTCCTTGTTGGTGTCAGTGGAAGGAATGGCCCCTCCTTGTGGGTGTCAGTGGAGGGAATGGCGCCTCCTTGGTGTCAGTGGAAGGAATGGCGCCTCTTTGTTGGTGTCAGTGGAAGGAATGGCGCCTCCTTGTGGGTGTCAGTGGGAGGAATGGCGCCTCTTTGTTGGTGTCAGTGGGAGGAATGGCGCCTCCTTGTGGGTGTCAGTGGGAGGAATGGCGCCTCCTTGGTGTCAGTGGGAGGAATGGCGCCTCCTTGGTGTCAGTGGAAGGAATGGCGCCTCCTTGTTGGTGTCAGTGGGAGGAATGGCGCCTCCTTGTTGGTGTCAGTGGAAGGAATGGTGACTCCTTGTTGGTGTCAGTGGGAGGAATGGCGCCTCCTTGTGGGTGTCAGTGGGAGGAATGGCGCCTCCTTGTGGGTGTCAGTGGGAGGAATGGCGCCTCCTTGTGGGTGTCAGTGGAAGGAATGGCGCCTCCTTGTGGGTGTCAGTGGAAGGAATGGCGCCTCCTTGGTGTCAGTGGAAGGAATGGCGCCTCCTTGTGGGTGTCAGTGGAAGGAATGGCGCCTCCTTGTGGGTGTCAGTGGGAGGAATGGCGCCTCCTTGTGGGTGTCAGTGGGAGGAATGGCGCCTCCTTGTGGGTGTCAGTGGGAGGAATGGTGTTCTGAGGGCTGGATAAAGGCACGCAAGGGCTGCAGTTTGGAGACCGCTGGTTGAACGTTGGCCAGTAACCTTCTTTATATTTCTCTTCTCTGCAGGTAAAAGCCCCGGCTGTGTCACACCTAAGAAGTCGGGTTTAACGGGCAGCGCCAGGAAGGTCAAAGACAATGCCGCAGACTGGCACAACTTCATGCTGAAGTGGGAGAACCTTAATGACAGCGCATTTGGCGCGGCGAGCAAGATCGTCAACTTAAGAATAAGCAACCTGTAAGTCCCGATAATAAATCTTCACATGTACCCAGCGAAGTGACTGGCCTCAGGTGATACACAGAGATGAAATAAATCCTACTGCATAAGTTGTACCTGTTTATCTGCCTCTTTCCTCTACAGCCGTTCCAAGTCCAGAATGGATACAGCTTGTCTGAGCTTTCAGAAAGCAAGGAGAGCTGATTGGAGGGAACAGACACACACCCCCCCCCCCTTTACACAAGAACAGAGCTGAGGCTGTCAATCACAGGCTGTGTGCTGGAGGTCCCTTCCCTGTCACCATTTTTCTCTTGGTGTCAGGAAAACTTGTCAGAAGTGATTCATGCTGATAGCAGAGGAAGGAAGCAGCAGACAGAAATGACACTTAGTGCTCTGGATTGAGACAAATACACATTTATAGAGGCATATGCTTTGTTCATATTTCATTACGCATCTCAGCCAATCGGGTTCACCGTATCTGGTCACCAGTAACCTGATTGGCTGAAGCGACATCGAGGGCGGGACTACATCGAGGGATTGTAGAGGAGGATCCAAGGATGACTGATTGAGAAAGGTAAGTGGTGGGAGGGGGCAAACTGGCGGCAATTGATGGGCACAGTGGCGACAATGGCATGGCACAGTGGCTGCGTTTGGCATGGCACAGTGGCGACAATTGATGGCACAGTGGCTGCATTTGATGGCATAGCACAGTGGCGACAATGGCATGGCACAGTGGCTGCGTTTGGCATGGCACAGTGGCGACAATTGATGGCACAGTGGCTGCATTTGATGGCATGGCACAGTGGCAACAATTGATGGGCACAGTGGCTGCATTTGATGGCATAGCACAGTGGCGGCAATTGATGGGCACAGTGGCTGCATTTGATGGCATGGCACAGTGGCGACAATTTTATGGCACAGTGGCTGCGTTTGGCATGGCACAGTGGCGACAATTGATGGCACAGTGGCTGCATTTGATGGCATGGCACAGTGGCGACAATTTTATGGGCACAGTGGCTGCATTTGATGGCATGGCACAGTGGCGACAATTTTATGGCACAGTGGCAGCGTTTGATGGGCACAGTGGTGGCAATTGATGTTTTTTTTTTTTTCGTTTGTTTGCGCCCCCCCCAAAAAAAATTGAGCACCAGCCGCCACTGAGTCAGACCATTGAGAAATTATTACCTGCATTTATGTGTGTTGTGCATGAATCTCCATCAATCCTTTACACCTTTTTCTTACAGATCGTATGAGAAGATGTTGGTAGACGATCCTTCACCTGCTAATGAGAATGCGAAGGATAAAGAGGAGCTAGAAAGGATGTGCTCGGAACTGGTGGACATATTGGAAAGCATGGTATGTATGTATGTACTTCAACATCCATTCATAACACATGAATCATTTTGGGATTCATATGGAAGGGGTTAAAAAATAAATGGTGATTGTCACCGGCGCAAAGAAATAAATTATATTAAATTGACCTGCTGCAGTACTATATAAACCTCCGAAAAGGTTTAAGTGAGTAAATAGAAGAATGTTGTTACTGCGCTGGTCTAGTTATGCGATGACACAAAATATTAGTAACTTATATGTGATACAATAAAGTGCAAAATCCAGTGCAGTGATATACGTGATAAAGCACAATATAAATAACTATGCAAATAAATAAATAAATAAATTGCAATATCCAGCTCTCACGAGCATGTACAATTGCGTAGTGCCAAGTGCAACTACTGTGCCACCAAACAAGATTTAAATAAAAAATATATGTCTCTTAAACAATTAATTTACCAACAAGCAAGTCTAAATTGGTATAAATATGAAGTGCAAGGTCATAACATATGTGCAAAAAGTTCATGTGCTTTCACAATAGCAATAGCAATAGTTAGTGACAGGTACTCCTTTTTTTTAAAAAAAATTATCTTTCCTCTGCCCTCAAAGCATCTGACCACACCAAGATCGGTGTGATAAAATGCTTTCCCAATGGTGCTGTTTATATCCGGGGGGGGGGGGGGAATTCCCTCCCACTGAATGTAAAAGCAGTCTAGAGGCTAATTAGCCGCTAGGACTGCTTTTACATGAAAGCCGACCGCTGGCTGAAAATAATGATACCAAGATGATGCCTAAACCCGCAGGCATCATTCTGGTATAACCATTCCAAGTCCAGCAACATACCAGTACGTTGATGGTTCTTGTTGGACATGTATTGTAATCTTTTTTTTTTTTTTTTTTTTTCATGCAGCCTGTTGGCTGAACGAAAAAGAAGATTGATCGGTGGGTATGCCCACCATTAGAATACCTCCCTTCATCCACCCACTTCTAATGATGGGCATACATGCACCATTTATATATGCCGAAGCATGGGGGCATCCTCCCGCAAAAAAGTTATGCCGCGTACACACGGTCAGACTTTTCTATGCCATGTACACACGGTCAGACTTTTCCACGGGCAAGCCTCCGTAGGAATGTCGACCGTATATACACGGCATTAGGAGCAAAATCGCTCCTCCGCCCCTAATGCCCCCATGCTTTGGCATATATGCTCCTTTTTTAACTGTGGTGGTGAAATCACCTCCTACAGCGTTGGAGTCGCGGCTTTATATATATCGTGGGAGCAAACGCTGTTGCTGTCACGCTAAATAAATCCGCGCTGCAACTGAATGGCGTACCTGCTAAGCAAATGATGGTTAACATTAAAACAAAGTAACATTACAGTATAACAGTAAGATCATACCATACCTGCAAAGCAAATACCAAAAAAAAAAACATAGTAAAAAATAAAACATTTTTTAACACAACCTGTGCCTAAAATATATATATGCCGAAGCATGGGGGCATCCTCCCGCAAAAAAGTTATGCCGCGTACACACGGTCAGACTTTTCCACGGGCAAGCCTCCGTCGGAAAGTCGACCGTATGTACGCGGCATAAAAAGTTATGCCGCGTACACACGGTCAGACTTTTCCACGGGCAAGCCTCCGTAGGAATGTCGACCGTATATACACGGCATTAGGAGCAAAATCGCTCCTCCGCCCCTAATGCCCCCATGCTTTGGCATATATGCTCTTTTTTTAACTGTGGTGGTGAAATCACCTCCTACAGCGTTTGAGTCGCGGCTTTATATATCGTGGGAGCAAACGCTGTTGCTGTCACGCTAAATAAATCCGCGCTGCAACTGAATGGCGTACCTGCTAAGCAAATGATGGTTAACATTAAAACAAAGTAACATTACAGTATAACAGTAAGATCATACCATACCTGCAAAGCAAATACCAAAAAAAAAACATAGTAAAAAATAAAACATTTTTTAACACAACCTGTGCCTAAAATATATATATGCCGAAGCATGGGGGCATCCTCCCGCAAAAAAAGTTATGCAGCGTACACACGGTCAGACTTTTCCACGGGCAAGCCTCCGTAGGAATGTCAACCGTATGTACGCGGCATAAAAAGTTATGCCGCGTACACACGGTCAGACTTTTCCACAGGCAAGCCTCCGTAGGAATGTCGACCGTATATACACGGCATTAGGAGCAAAATCGCTCCTCCGCCCCTAATGCCCCCATGCTTTGGCATATATGCTCTTTTTTTAACTGTGGTGGTGAAATCACCTCCTACAGCACTGGAGTCGCGGCTTTATATATCATGGGAGCAAACGCTGTTGCTGTCAAGATAAATAAGTCTGCGCAACAGCTGAATGGCGTACCTGAAAACAGTAATATAAATTACATAGCTGAAAAGCAAGCATGAAAAAAACATAACAACAATAAAACTTTTCAGAATAGAATAAAGAGGGAGAGAACAATAAAACGACAACTATTTATTTATTTTTTTTCTGTGTTTTTATTTTTTACTTTTTTTTTTTTTTTTAACACTTTTTTTTTGTAACTGTAACTGTTCAACTTTTCGGTTCCAGGTTTGGGTCTCTCAAAATGCGATGGCATCTTGGGAGACCCTGTGTAAGTGTGCCTAGCCTGTGAAATGTTTTACCCTACGCTAATACTTCACTCGCGTGTGGAAGCGTTCAAAACATTGGCCGCTGGTGCTTGCCAGTTCACCAGAAGAAATAGCGGCGCTAGTACTTCTCTGCTCCATACAAGGGTCCTGCAGTTCTTGCTGCTCAACAACATCAGAACGGGGTCGGGTACGCCTGGCCTTAGAAGGGACCACAACTTCGTCGTCAGAGCTATCTGGCATGGAGCCGCTGTCGCAAACGGGTTCGTATTCTGAGGCCGAATCTGACAGATGCGTGACCTTCTCCTCTTCACTATCTGTCAAGCTCATGAACTCGTAGGCCTGCTTACTATTGTACATTCGCTTTGCCATTTTGGGCTCTAAATTTAGTGGTACAATAGTAAGGATTCACAGGTAAAAAAAGCACCTGACTGTAGAAAAGCAAACGTAGAAAACGCTTCCAAAATAACTGTTAGCGATCGCAGGGATCAGGCCTGTCTCTGCGAACGCTGCAGTTATGTGTCTTGTGTTTTGTAAGTGACAGTGATCGATCGATACTGCACTTGGGTGGGTTGGGCTGGGCAGAGGGGCAAAACGCAGGTGCTAGCGGGTATCTGGGCTGATTCCGCTAACAATGCGTTTTTGGGTACCCTAAACTGCTGGGTACGCTAGTAGTAGATCTGATCAGATCAGGTATCGATCCGTTCAGATACTATACCACTAAGGGGGGTATATGCTTTGCGCGTGCGTGTAAGCGTTACTGGCATTAACCTAACGCTGCCTGGGGCGACGCAGACCCTGACTGGCGCTAACATTTAATTGATATCACCCGCCGGGCGATTAGGGGGTTAAACCTTTATTGGGTTATATACGGCGGGTGTCCTGATGCTATAAACAGCAAACTAACCAACCAGCGCCAACCGTAACAAGTATACGTGATCACTGGTGAAAGGGTTAACTAGGGGGCAATCAGGGGGTTAAAACCTTTATTTCCCATGTTTTGTACAAATGAAGAGGAAAATTTATTTTGAAAAATAAAGAAATTGGAAAAAAAAAAACCTTTATTAGGTAATATATGGGGGTGCCTGACGCTTTCTAAAAACCTGGCGGCGAACCTAAAATAACGAAATAACTAACTGGCTAACCAGCGTCACCAGTGACACTTATACGGTGATCACTGGTGAAAGGGTTAACTCTAGGGGCAATCAGGGGTTAAAACCTTTATTTATGGGGGTACCTAACGCTATAGAAACCTGGCGGCGAACATAAAAAAAAACTTGCTACCTAGCGGCAACAGTGACACTAATACAGCGATCAGAAAACCGATCGCTTAGTGACACTGGCAATAGGGGGTGAAAGGGTTAACTAGGGCGGTGATCAAGGGGTTAAACCTTTATTAGGGGGGGGGGTAGGGGGCTACCCTGGACCTAAAGGGGCCTAAAGCTAATTGCCCTGACACTTTTTTCTGTCACAAATGACACTACATGCAGTGATCAGAAAATAAATGATCACTGCAATCAGTGACACTGTGACAGGGGGGTGATCGGGGGGGGGGGGGGGTTATGTGCCTATGTGTACTGTGTCAGTGTGCTGTTGGTGCAACTCACTGTACTTATGTCTTCTCTCCTCTGGATCCGGACGAAAAAGACCGCCAGAGGAGAGATGACATCACTTCCTCCATGCCTGTGTTTACACTTACACAGGCAGGGCGGGCAGAGGAGGAAGCGGATTCGCTTTGAGCGATCGCGAGGGGGTGGCTAGAAACTAGGGTTGTCCCGATACCGATACTAGTATCGGTATCGGGACCGATACCAAGCATTTTCCCGAGTACTTGTACTCGGGCAAATGCTCCCGATGCTTCACCCGATACTTGTCCTGTGTCCTTCTCCAGCCCCCCTCCCTTTTTCTGCAGTCTTTCCCTCTGTGCCCCCCCCCCCCCCGCCGTGTTTTCCTTCTCCGTGTCCCCTGCTGTTTCATTCTCCCTTTGTGTCCCCCGCTGCTGTTTCCTTCTCTCCTCCGTGTCCCCCGCTGTTTCCTCCTCTCCCCCGTGCCCCCCCCCTGTTTCCTTCTCTCCTCCGTGTCCCCCGATGTTTCCTTCTCTCCTCCGTGTCCCCCGCTGTTTCCTCCTCTCCCCCGTGCCCCCCCGCTGTTTCCTTCTCTCCTCCGTGTCCCCCGTGGTTTCCTTCTCTCCCCCGTGTCCCCCGCTGTTTCCTCCTCTCCCCCGTGCCCCCCCCCCGTTTCCTTCTCTCCTCCGTGTCCCCCGATGTTTCCTTCTCTCCTCCGTGTCCCCCGCTGTTTCCTTCTCTCTCCCGTGCCCCCCCGCTGTTTCCTTCTCTCCCCCGTGCCCCCCGCTGTTTCCTTCTCTCCTCCGTGTCCCCCGTGGTTTCCTTCTCTCCCCCGTGCCCCCCGGAACTGTCAGGATGGAGAACGGCGGTAGGAGCCGGTAAACCCGGTTCCTTACTGTTCCGAATGGACAGAGTCAGCGATGACTCTGTCCATTCACAGAACTGAAACATCGTAAACTGTGATTACAATGTTTCAGTTTATGAATGAAGAGAAGACGCTGTCTTCTCTCCTTTCATTTTTAGCGCAGCTGAGGCTGCTGAGAAAGGGGAATCTGTTTCCCTAGTCCCTTTCTCTGTCTCAAAGGGGAGATGCCAGAGGTCTGTTAAGACCCCTGATATCTCACCAAAGCCCCCCCAACAGGGCTGATTAAAAAAAAAAAATTGCAATAAATAAATAAAATAATAAAAAAAAATTTAAATAGTAATAAAAAATTAAAAAACACACTAACAATCCACTACCCCCCCCCCCAAAAAATAAAAAAAAAACGCCACTGTAAAAAAAAAGAAAAAAAAAAAAAAAAAAATAAAAAAGAAAAAAAAAAAAAAAAATCGGCGAGTACTTGAAAAAAAGTATCGGTACTCGTACTCGGTCTTAAAAAAGTGGTATCGGGACAACCCTACTAGAAACGATTAGCCGCCCCCTCATTTCGGATCGCTCCCACGATAGAAACGACTGTCGTATGTACTGGGGGGGGGGGGTCCTGATTGGACCCCCGACCCGCGGAAAGGCAGGGACGTACATGTATGCCCATATGCCTGTACGTGCCATTCTGTGGACATACATATACATGCAGCGGTCGTTAAGTGGTTAATAGTGCTTCCGCTGACACCCTATGGTAGGTTCATAGTGATCTCCGATCAGGACACAGATAGGAAGGGATCACATGACTCCTATGGTAGGTTCATAGTGATCTCTGATCAGGACATAGGAAGGGATCACATGACTCCTATTGTAGGTTCATAGTGATCTCTGATCAGGACATAGATAGGAAGGGATCACATGACCCCTATGGTAGGTTCATAGTGATCTCCGATCAGGACACAGATAGGAAGGGATCACATGACTCCTATGGTAGGTTCATAGTGATCTCTGATCAGGACATAGGAAGGGATCACATGACTCCTATTGTAGGTTCATAGTGATCTCTGATCAGGACATAGATAGGAAGGGATCACATGACCCCTATGGTAGGTTCATAGTGATCTCTGATCAGGACATAGATAGGAAGGGATCACATGACCCCTATGGTAGGTTCATAGTGATCTCCGATCAGGACATAGATAGGAAGGGATCACATGACTCCTATGGTAGGTTCATAGTGATCTCCGATCAGGACATAGATAGGAAGGGATCACATGACCCCTATGGGTAGGTTCATAGTGATCTCCGATCAGGACATAGATAGGAAGGGATCACATGACCCCTATGGTAGGTTCATAGTGATCTCCGATCAGGACATACTAAGGGATCACATGACTCCTATGGTAGGTTCATAGTGATCTCCGATCAGGACATAGATAGGAAGGGATCACATGACTCCTATAGTGATCTCCGATCAGGACATAGATAGGAAGGGATCACATGACTCCTATGGTAGGTTCATAGTGATCTCTGATCAGGACATACTAAGGGATCACATGACTCCTATGGTAGGTTCATAGTGATCTCCGATCAGGACATAGATAGGAAGGGATCACATGACTCCTATAGTGATCTCCGATCAGGACATAGATAGGAAGGGATCACATGACCCCTATGGTAGGTTCATAGTGATCTCCGATCAGGACATAGATAGGAAGGGATCACATGATTCCTATGGTAGGTTCATAGTGATCTCTGATCAGGACATAGATAGGAAGGGATCACATGACCCCTATGGTAGGTTCATAGTGATCTCCGATCAGGACATAGATAGGAAGGGATCACATGACTCCTATAGTGATCTCCGATCAGGACATAGATAGGAAGGGATCACATGACCCCTATGGTAGGTTCATAGTGATCTCCGATCAGGACATAGATAGGAAGGGATCACATGATTCCTATGGTAGGTTCATAGTGATCTCTGATCAGGACATAGGAAGGGATCACATGACTCCTATGGTAGGTTCATAGTGATCTCTGATCAGGACATAGGAAGGGATCACATGACTCTTATGGTAGGTTCATAGTGATCTCCGATCAGGACATAGATAGGAAGGGATCACATGACTCCTATGGTAGGTTCATAGTGATCTCCGATCAGGACATCTCCACTCAAAGCTCTTAGGAGGAAAAGCAGCCATCTTGGGCCACTGAATGGAGCCATTTAAACTACCAGCATGTCTTTGGGCTGTAGGAGGAAACCCACACAAGCACAGGGAGAACATGTAGACTCCATGCAGACAGTGTCCTGGTCAGGCTATGAACCAAGGACCCCACTGCTGCAAGGCAGAAGTGCTAACCACTAAGCCTCTGTGCTGCCCGATCTTAAAGCAGAACTCCACCTATAAAGGGAAGTTGGTGTTTTCCTGGTGTCCTTTGTGTGGAGTGGGAGAAATCCATGTCCTCTGCTCTGTATAGTGTCTCTATGGATAAGTTCTGTCTTATGTAAGAGAACTCGCCATGAGTGTGAGACAGACGGGGACAGGACAGGTCACTAGAATGTGGAAGCCTGGCTCTTCATAGATGCTAGAGAGTCTATTCCCAGTATGGTGGATGAGGACAACTCACTAGAATGTGGAAGCCTGGCTCTTCATAGATGGTAGAGAGTCTATTCCCAGTATGGTGGATGAGGACAACTCACTAGAATGTGGAAGCCTGGCTCTTCATAGATGGTAGAGAGTCTATTCCCAGTATGGTGGATGTCCTGTTGGTCCATCATCATTGTCTATGATTGTCCGTGGAGCCGCTACCAGCTCCACCTACCGCGCCCAGGTCTGCTGGCCGGCCTCTGCTGGTTTTATGGGCGTCTGAAGGGTGACCGTTTGAATGGGGCACCAGCGCTAATTCTTTGACGCTCACCTAAAAGGTATTTCCACGTTTGCAGCCATATTGGGACGACACCTACTTTATATCTCTTACATGTCCTCATCACAGAGTAAAACTTCATAAAGATTATAATGTTTTCTGCTCACCTTTAAGGAAGGAATCGCATGGGAAAAACGACAAAAATACATGGCACCCCCAAATCTGATACCAGAACCCCAACCGAGCATGCAGCCTGGCAGGCTAGGAAAGGGGGGGATGAGCGTGCACCCCCCCTCCACTGAGCCATACTAGACCACATGCCCCCAACATGGGGAGTGTCCTTGCAAAGGGAGACCCCCCTCCCCCATGACAAGGCATCTCCCCATGTCGAGAGCATGTGACCTGGTATGGGTGCGGAGAAGAGGGCGGTGCATGCTCACCCCCCTCCCCCCCTTTCCTGGCCTGCCAGGATGCATGCTCAGTAAGGGTCTGGATTTTGGGTGGCCATGTTTATTTTTATTTATTCATGAATTTTTTCCATGGGGTTCCTCCTTTAATGGTGAGCAGCATATTTTACATTCTTCTTAAAGCTTTGCTATGTGAATGGGAACACGTAACAAATATAAAGAAGGTGTAGAAAATGTGGCTGGAAAATTGGAAATACCTTTTAGGTGAGCGCAGTAGATGAATCGTTGATGCAGAGAGCTGTCTTGGTACGGCCTTATCTGGTTCCTGGGAAGACTCTTCGGTTGGTGAAGTGGCAACCGCCACCGGTGTAGGGTCCTGTGTTAGTCATATCGGGCCCCTGGGGGGACTGATTAGAAGGCTCTCCATTTAATAACTTCTTTTGGTACATTCGTACTTTTAGGAACATTCATTCGTCTTATTTTTGCAGGTTTGGCCTCAGTTAGTGTTTCAGAAGCTCCAAGAATGAAAATGGAGGGCTGATGGGAAGATCCTCTGGTTACTGGAGTGGCAGCCGTACCTGGTCCCTGAGAGGGTTCCTCAGACTCTTTGTTGAGTCTTTTAGGAACAGCCAATCGTCTTATTTGTCCATTTACATTGATAGTTGGTGATTCAGAAGATCCAAAAACAACAGTGGAGGGCTGATGGGAGGACCCTCCGCTTACTGGAGTGGCAGCCGCCACCAGTGTAGGGACCTGTGTTGGTACAGCCGTACCTGGTCCCTGGGAGGGTTCCTCAGACTTTATGATGAGTCTTTTTCTAGGAACAGCCAATCCTCTTGTTTGACAAACTACATTGATAGTTGGTGATTCAGAAACTCCAAAAACAACAATGGAGGGCTGATGGGAAGACCCTCCGGTTACTGGAGTGGCAGCCGCCACTAGTGTAGGGACCTGTGTTGGTACAGCCGTACCTGGTCCCCGGGAGAGTTCCTTATACTTTTTGTTGAATCTACTTCTAAGACCATCCATTCGTCTTCTTTTTTCAGGTTTGGCCTCAGTTAGTGATTCAGAAGCTCCAAAAACAATAATGGAGGGCTCATGGGAAGACCCTCCAGTTACTGGATTGGCAGCCACCACCATTGTAGAGACCTGTGTTGGTACAGCCGTACCTGGTGCCTGGGAGGGTTCCTCAGACATTTTGTTGAGTCTTCTTCTAGGTACAGCCAATCGTCTTGTTTGACCAACTACATTGATAGTTGGTGATTCAGAAGCTCCAAAATTAACAATGGAGGGCTGATGTGAAGACCCTCCAGTTTCTGGATTTGCTGCCACCACTAGTGTAGGGACCTGTGTTGGTACAGCCGTACCTGGTCCCTGAGAAGGTTCCTCAGACTCTTTGTTTAGTCTTTTTCTAGGAACAGCCAATCGTCTTGTTTGACCAACTACAGATGTAGTTGGTGATTCAGAAGTTCCAAAAATGGAGGGCTGATGAAAGGACCCTCCAGTTTCTGGAGTGGCAGTCCCCACTAGTGTAGGGACCTGTGTTGGTACAGCCTTACCTGGTCCCCGGGAGGGTTTCTTAGACTTTTTGTTGAATCTTCTTATAGGAACAGCTAATTGTCTTATTTTTGCAGGTTTGACCTCAGTTAGTGATTCAGAAGATCCAAAAACGAAAATGGAGGGCTGATGGGAAGATCCTTCAGTTACTGGAGTGGCAGCCACCACCAGTGTAGGGACCTGTGTTGGTACAGCCGTACCTGGTGCCTGGGAGAGTTCCTCAGACTTTTTGTTGAGTCTTTTTCTAGGAACAGCCAATCGTCTCATTTGTCCATTTACATTGATAGTTGGTGATTCAGAAGCTCCAAAAACAATAATGGAGGGCTCATGGGAAGACCCTCCAGTTTCTGGATTGGCTGACACCACTAGTGTAGGGAACTGTGTTGGTACAGCCTTACCTGGTCCCCGGGAGGGTTTCTTAGACTTTTTGTTGAATCTTCTTTTAGGAACATCCATTCGTCTTATTTTTGCAGGTTTGGCCTCAGTTAGTGATTCAGAATCTCCAAAAACAAAAATGGAGGGCTGATGGGAAGATCCTTCAGTTACTGGAGTGGCAGCCACCACCATTGTAGAGACCTGTGTTGGTACAGCCGTACCTGGTGCCTGGGAGGGTTCCTCAGACATTTTGTTGAGTCTTCTTCTAGGTACAGCCAATCGTCTTGTTTGACCAACTACATTGATAGTTGGTGATTCAGAAGCTCCAAAATTAACAATGGAGGGCTGATGTGAAGACCCTCCAGTTTCTGGATTTGCTGCCACCACTAGTGTAGGGACCTGTGTTGGTACAGCCGTACCTGGTCCCTGAGAAGGTTCCTCAGACTCTTTGTTTAGTCTTTTTCTAGGAACAGCCAATCGTCTTGTTTGACCAACTACAGATGTAGTTGGTGATTCAGAAGTTCCAAAAATGGAGGGCTGATGAAAGGACCCTCCAGTTTCTGGAGTGGCAGTCGCCACCAGTGTAGGGACCTGTGTTGGTACAGCCGTACCTGATCTCCGGGAGGGTTTCTTAGACTTTTTGTTGAATCTTCTTCTAGGAACAGCTAATTGTCTTATTTTTGCAGGTTTGACCTCAGTTAGTGATTCAGAAGCATCAAAAACGAAAAGGGAGGGCTGATGGGAAGACCCTTCGGTTACTGGAGTGTCCACCGCCACCAGTGTAGGGACCTGTGTTGGTAAATCCGTGCCTGCTCCTTGGGAGGGTTCCTCAGACATTTTTTTGAGTCTTCTTCTAGGAACAGCCAATCGTCTTGTTTGACCAACTTCATTGATAGTTGGTGATTCAGAAGCTCCAAAATCAACAATGGAGGGCTGATGGGAAGACCCTCCGGTTACTGGAGTGTCCGCCGCCACTAGTGTAGGGACCTGTGTTGGTAAATCCGTGCCTGGTCCTTGGGAGGGTTCCTCAGAAATTGTGTTGAGTCTTCTTCTAGGAACAGCCAATCGTCTTGTTTGACCAACTTCATTGATAGTTGGTGATTCAGAAGCATCAAAAAGGGAGGGCTGATGGGAAGACCCTTCGGTTACTGGAGTGGCAGCCGCCACCAGTGTAGGGACCTGTGTTGGTACAGCCGTACCTGGTCCCTGGGAGGGTTCCTCAGACTTTTTGTTGAGTCTTCTTCTAGGAACAGCCAATGGTCTTTGACCAACTTCATTGATAGTTGGTGATTCAGAAGCGTCGAAAAGGGAGGGCTGATGGGAAGACCCTTCGGTTACTGGAGTGGCAGCCGCCACCAGTGTAGGGACCTGTGTTGGTACAGCCGTACCTGGTCCCTGGGAGGGTTCCTCAGACTTTTTGTTGAGTCTTCTTCTAGGAACAGCCAATCGTCTTGTTTGACCAACTTCATTGATAGTTGGTGATTCAGAAGCTCCAAAATCAACAATGGAGGGCTGATGGGAAGACCCTCCGGTTACTGGAGTGTCCGCCGCCACCAGTGTAGGGACCTGTGTTGGTAAATCCGTGCCTGGTCCTTGGGAGGGTTCCTCAGAAATTGTGTTGAGTCTTCTTCTAGGAACAGCCAATCGTCTTGTTTGACCAACTTCATTGATAGTTGGTAATTCAGAAGCGTCAAAAAGGGAGGGCTGATGGGAAGACCCTTCGGTTACTGGAGTGGCAGCCGCCACCAGTGTAGGGACCTGTGTTGGTACAGCCGTACCTGGTCCCTGGGAGGGTTCCTCAGACTTTTTGTTGAGTCTTCTTCTAGGAACAGCCAATGGTCTTTGACCAACTTCATTGATAGTTGGTGATTCAGAAGTGTCGAAAAGGGAGGGCTGATGGGAAGACCCTTCGGTTACTGGAGTGGCAGCCGCCACCAGTGTAGGGACCTGTGTTGGTACAGCCGTACCTGGTCCCTGGGAGGGGTCCTTAGACATTTTGTTGAGTCTTCTTCTAGGAACAGCCAATCGTCTGGTTTGACCAACTACATTGATAGTTGTTGATTCAGAAGCATCAAAAAGGGAGGGCTGATGGGAAGACCCTTCGGTTACTGGAGTGTCCGCCGCCACCAGTGTAGGGACCTGTGTTGGTACAGCCGTACCTGGTCCTTGGGAGGGTTCCTCAGACATTTTGTTGAGTCTTCTTCTAGGAACAGCCAATGGTCTTTGACCAACAACATTGATAGTTGGTGATTCAGAAGCATCAAAAAGGGAGGGCTGATGGGAAGACCCTTCGGTTACTGGAGTGGCAGCCGCCACCAGTGTAGGGGCCTGTGTTGGTACAGCCGTACCTGGTCCCTGGGAGGGTTCCTCAGACTTTTTGTTGAGTCTTCTTCTAGGAACAGCCAATGGTCTTTGACCAACTTCATTGATAGTTGGTGATTCAGAAGTGTCGAAAAGGGAGGGCTGATGGGAAGACCCTTCGGTTACTGGAGTGGCAGCCGCCACCAGTGTAGGGACCTGTGTTGGTACAGCCGTACCTGGTCCCTGGGAGGGGTCCTTAGACATTTTGTTGAGTCTTCTTCTAGGAACAGCCAATCGTCTGGTTTGACCAACTACATTGATAGTTGTTGATTCAGAAGCATCAAAAAGGGAGGGCTGATGGGAAGACCCTTCGGTTACTGGAGTGTCCGCCGCCACCAATGTAGGGACCTGTGTTGGTACAGCCGTACCTGGTCCTTGGGAGGGTTCCTCAGACATTTTGTTGAGTCTTCTTCTAGGAACAGCCAATGGTCTTTGACCAACAACATTGATAGTTGGTGATTCAGAAGCATCAAAAAGGGAGGGCTGATGGGAAGACCCTTCGGTTACTGGAGTGGCAGCCGCCACCAGTGTAGGGACCTGTGTTGGTACAGCCGTACCTGGTCCCTGGGAGGGTTCCTCAGACTTTTTGTTGAGTCTTCTTCTAGGAACAGCCAATGGTCTTTGACCAACTTCATTGATAGTTGGTGATTCAGAAGCGTCGAAAAGGGAGGGCTGATGGGAAGACCCTTCGGTTACTGGAGTGGCAGCCGCCACCAGTGTAGGGACCTGTGTTGGTACAGCCGTACCTGGTCCCTGGGAGGGGTCCTTAGACATTTTGTTGAGTCTTCTTCTAGGAACAGCCAATCGTCTGGTTTGACCAACTACATTGATAGTTGTTGATTCAGAAGCATCAAAAAGGGAGGGCTGATGGGAAGACCCTTCGGTTACTGGAGTGGCAGCCGCCACCAGTGTAGGGACCTGTGTTGGTAAAGCCGTACCTGGTCCCTGGGAGGGTTCCTCAGACTTTTTGTTGAGTCTTCTTCTAGGAATAACTAATTGTCTTGTTAGTCCAACCACATTGATAGTTGGTGATTCAGAAGCTGCAGAAAGAGACATAGAGGGCTGATGTGAAGACCCTCGGGTTACTGCAGTGGCCGCCGCCATCAGTGTAGAAACCCATGTTACAGCCAAATCAGGCCCCTGGGAGGACTGATTAGAAGATCCTCTGGTTTCTGCAGTGGCCGCTGCCACCAGTGTGGGGACCTCTGTTGGTAAAGCTGTACCTGGTCCCTGGGAGGGCTGATGGGATGACCCTCCCGTTGCTGGAGTGGCATCCGCCACCACTGTGTGGACCTGTATTGGTACATCCGTACCTTGGTTCCTTGGAGTCTCCGTGTGAACGTCACATTCTGGCAAAGTCTCCGTGTAAACGTCACATGCTGTTGATGCCTCCGTGTGAACGTCACATGCTGTTGATGCCTCCGTGTGAACGTCACATGCTGTTGATGCCTCCGTGTGAACGTCACATGCTGGTGGAGTCTCCGTGTGAATGTCACATGCTGGTGGAGTCTCCGTGTGAATGTCACATGCTGGTGGAGTCTCCGTGTGAATGTCACATGCTGGTGGAGTCTCCGTGTGAATGTCACATGCTGGTGGAGTCTCCGTGTGAATGTCACATGCTGGTGGAGTCTCCGTGTGAATGTCACATGCTGGTGGAGTCTCCGTGTGAATGTCACATGCTGGTGGAGTCTCCGTGTGAATGTCACATGCTGGTGGAGTCTCCGTGTGAATGTCACATGCTGGTGGAGTCTCCGTGTGAATGTCACATGCTGGTGGAGTCTCCGTGTGAACGTCACATGCTAGTGGAGTCTCCGCGTGAACGTCACATGCTGGTGGAGTCTCCGTGTGAACGTCACATGCTGGTGGAGTCTCCGTGTGAACGTCACATGCTGGTGGAGTCCATGTGTGAACGTTGCATGCTGTTGATGTCTCCGTGTGAACGTCGCATGCTGGTGGAGTCTCAGTGTAGCTTTCATATTCTGTCTCGCTCACTGGGGCAGTCCTGCCTTGTGAGCTGTCTGTGCAGTAAATACTGCGTACATCTGCAATAAAAATAAGAATCGGATTTAGCACCTTCACTTCATCTACATTTTATATATTTTTTATACAACATCAAATTATAGAGAGAAAAGTTCCAAATCCCAGTGTCAGGGGCAATAAATGAACCCGACATGACAGGGACACAGGGATGACTAATGTTGGCCTTCATATAAAAATGTTGGTTGCCTGGCCTTCATGCCGACCCAGTAAAATGAATGGAGTCAGAAAGGGAACTGATTCGTCACTTCCGGGTGCGGGGGAGTAATCTGCAGGGCTTCTGTTTCTGATTATTAAACACTCGGCCTCTTTTATTGTAATCCCTCGAATTGTTGCGGTGGATTGATATAGAAGAGGCCGGGGACCGGGAACTGATGTATTGCAGATTACTCCGCCGCACCCCAAAGTGAAGAAATAGCCCCCTGCACATTTTGGATCGATTTCCATGCGATTCTGTCATGTGACAATGGTGACAAGATCTTGCAATGTTTGGGGTGCCATTAAGAATAATGTAATCCGAATTCTTGCTCCCCCTTTTCCCATGATTTGGAATCACAGCACTTCTGCCGGCCATTCCAAATCGGCCAGTGTGGGCGGCGTGTCAGGCAAAATTTCAGGCAAATGATGAAATAGATACTGTCTGTGGGAGCTGCTTTACAGCACAGCCCTGCAGGGATCTACTAGGGGCCCCATTTGTTCAGCAGGGGCATAAAGGGTCTATTTAATGCCTTTGGGGTGCAGACGGAGTGATCTTCTGCACTGCAGTTCCCAATAATTACATTTAAGTTCTGGCCTCTTCTATATCAACCAATCAGGGACAGGCCTGGACTGTAATTGTTGGGGAGCGCAGCTCTGCAGATCACACCACCTGCACCCTAAAGACATCACCATTTTATTTTATGTTGGCTACAATGTCCATGTTGGCAATTTCTGGCAGTTGGTTGGCACTGAGGGGATCAGCCCAGCCTGTAATGAGGGGAATGCAAAGCTTGTTCAAAAAAAGTCAGTTAGGAGGGGGAGGGGGGAGGGGGCTCTCTGTATAAAGGGGAGGGGGGGGCTCTCTGTATAAAGGGGAGGGGGGGCTCTCTGTATAAAGGGGAGGGGGGTTCTCTGTATAAAGGGGAGGGGGCTCTCTGTATAAAGGGGAGGGGGCTCCCTGTATAAAGGGGAGGGGGCTCTCTGTATAAAGGGGAGGGGGCTCTCTGTATACAGCGCCAAGAATTACTGTTTGCTTTTCTTGGTTTAAAAATCTGCAGATTTCTTTTTACAGGACAAGAACCATCAATGTCCATGGAAATCCCTATACATGTGTACATATGGGGGGGGGGGGGTGTTTTATGTTTCATGAGTCCTGGCCCCGGAGTTAGTATGTGGCTCCATCATACGCTGCTATCTGCAGCTCTCCCTGTGTCTCCTCCCCCTCCCTGTACATGTCTCCTCCCCCTTCCTGTACATGTTTCCTCCCCTCCTCACCCCTCCCCCTCTATGTCTCCTCCCCCTCTATGTCTCCTCCCCCTCTGTCACCTCTCACTCTCCCTGATCTGTATCTCTCCTCCTCTGTCATATAATAATCTCCGTCCCAGTGCCTGTGCTTTATAAACAACAATCAGACATTTCTCCTTGTATTACAATGTATCCATCTTGGTCTCTGTTTAATCTCCAACTGCCATAATGCTGCCCATGTGATCCGTAATGACAGTTGGGTTGAGAGCACAACCAGTGTGACAGTTGGCTCTCCCAGCATGCCGGGAATAGAAATGATTTTTGTTCAATCGATGGATTTCCTTCCTCTTTATTCCGCTAGAAACCGTTTCTTTATAAATAACCCACAGACACTGGGAGGAGCTTTGTATGTGACAGAGGGGAGGGTATAAAGATCACATAGAGGCTTAACTCCTCCCTCTCCCTGTACATGACTCCTCCCTGCCTGTACATGACTCCTCCCTGCCTGTACATGACTCCTCCCTGCCTGTACATGACTCCTCCCCCTCCCTGTACATGACCCCTCCCTGTACATGTCTCCTCCTCCCTGTACATGTCTCCTCCCCCTCATCCTCCCTGTACATGACTCCTCCCCCTCATCCTCCCTGTACATGACTCCTCCCCCTCCCTGTACAGTACATTTTGTATCTATCACTATCCATAGTACTTACCAATCTCGGTGTCGGTATCCCGGTGATGTCCTTTGGCTTTACAGCCGGATCCGAGACATCCAACGACGGCTCTGATACAGCCGCGTACAAACGCCCGGCTCCTCTTCATTTTGGAGGGCTTTTTGGGGGTATCTGCAGGCTGGTCACTGATACCTCCTCTTTCCACAGCCGCCCTTCCTTCGCTGGGCTTCTCTTTGGTGTTTTTCAGAGAAGAAATCTTTTTACATTTTAATTGTCTCATTATTAAGAATAAAGAAACGCGCTTTAAATGTACGAGAACTAGAAATCGCAATGAAATCGAATCGAATGAAATCGAATCAAATCGCAAGAAAAATCTCAGGAGAGATTAGAAACACGTCTTCACTGGTCAGTGATCAGTCGACTTCTGCTGCCTTCCCCTCCGCACCGCCTTATATTGGCTCAGCTGATGACATCAATGGTAACCATGGCAACAGTCGCACTGTCTGCACCACATTATATGACATCACGGCACAGAGTCATGTGACCTCCTTCTTTTTTTTTTAATCTCATGATGAAAATAACTGCCGATTTTTCTTAAAGGGGCCACGTCCTTATTTGTGAACTTTGTGAATTCAGGCTGTAGGATCAGAATACGGATCTCATAGAAGATGTTCTTGTGGATGAGATTTAACCCTTTCAGTCCCAGATCTCTTCATTATTATTATTATTATTACACCCCAATTATTTCTACATTTGTAACCCTTTCACCGCCAAATCACAATGTTTTTCTTTTCGTTTTTAACACTTTCAGCGCCAAACCAAATTTTTTAACCCTCCTCGTTTTTTTTAACCCTTTCACTGCCAGGTGGAATGTTTTCCCTTTCATATATGAACCCTTTCTTTGCCAAACCAAGATTTATTTTAATCCTTTTATTTCTTTTAACCCTTTCATTGCCAAAAAACAAATTATTATTATTATTATTTTATAACCCCTCTCCCATTTTTAACCCTTTAACTGCCAAACCAGTATTTTTCATCTTTCATCTTTTTTAACCACTTGCTTACTGGGCACATAAACCCCCTTCGTGCCCAGGCGAAATTTCAGCTTCCGGCACTGCGTCGCTTTAACTGACAATTGCGCGGTCGTGCGACGTGGCTCCCAAACAAAATTGACGTCCTTTTTTTCCCCACAAATAGAGCTTTCTTTTGGTGGTATTTGATCACTTCGTCGTTTTATATTTTTTGCGCTATAAACAAAAAAAAGAGCGACGATTTAAAAATATATATATAAATATTTTTTACTTGTTGCTATAATAAATATCCCAATTTTTTTTTTTTAAACAATTTTGTTTTTCAGTTAAGGCCGATACGTATTTTTCGACATATTTTTGTAAAAAAAAAAAAAAAATCGCAATAAGCGACTGGTTTGCGCAAAAGTTATAGCGCCTACAAAATGTATTTATTTATTTATTTATTTTACTTGTAATGGTGGCGATTTGCGATTTTTTTATTTTTTTTGTCAGGGCTGCTTTATTGCGGCGGACGTATCGGACACTTTTGACACAATTTTGGGACCATTCACATTTATACAGCGATCAGTGCTATAAAAATGCACTAATTACTGTATAAATGTGACTGGCAGTGAAGGGGTTAACACTAGGGGGAGAGGAAGGGGTTAAATGTAGTCCCTGGGTGTGTTCTAACTGTGTGGGGGGAGGGGACTGACTGGGGGAGGTGACTGATGAGGTGTGTCCCTATGTAAAGGGACACAGATCGGTCTCCTTTCTCCCTCACAGCACGTGGAGCTCTGTGTTTACACCCCATCATTACACACAGAGCTCCACGTCCTGCTGTGTTACCGACGATCGCGAGTGTCTGGCGGACATCGCGGCCACCAGGCACTGGCATCGGCTCCCGAGCGATGCGCCGGGCACGTTGTTTCCCCGCTGCGCGCCCCCAGCGGCGCGCACAGGGAACAACAACAGCAGGACGTCCATGGACGTCCACCCGGCACTTGAGAGCCACGCTGTGGACGTCTTTGGACCATAGCGCGGATCTCAAGTGGTTAACCCTTTCAGCGGCAAACCATTTTTTAACCCTTTCACTGTCAAATCATATCTTCTCCTCCCCCCCCACACACACACACACACACTTTTAACCCTTTAATTTCCAGGTGGAATGTTTTCTCTTTCATTTATGAACCCTTTCTTTGCCAAACCAAGATTTATTTTTAATCCTTTAATTTTTTTTTTTAACCTTTTCAGTACCAAAGCCAAATTATTATTATTTTTTTATAACCCTCCACCTCCCCGTTTTTAACAGTAGCAATAGGAGGAAGGAGATGGACAGCCGCACTCCCAAATAACTTTTCAAAAAAGTTGTCTTTTTTTTTTCAAGCAGGAACATGCATAATCACCACAACCATAAACCAGGACAGCCGACTAGTTTCGCACTCTTGCTAGTGCTTAATCACGCACATACATCATCCATACTAGACCACATGCCCCCAACATGGGGAGTGTCCTTGCAAAAGGGGGACCCCCCTCCCCCATGACAAGGCATCTCCCCATGTCGAGAGCATGTGACCTGGTATGGGTGCGGAGAAGAGGGCGGTGCATGCTCACCCCCCTCCCTCCCCCCCTTTCCTGGCCTGCCAGGATGCATGCTCAGTAAGGGTCTGGATTTTGGGTGGCCATGTTTATTTTTATTCATGATTTTTTCCATGGGGTTCCTCCTTTAATGGTGAGCAGCATATTTTACATTCTTCTTAAAGCTGTGCTATGTGAATGGGAATTCGTAACAAATATAAAGAAGGCGTAAAAAATGTGGCTGGAAAATTGGAAGTACCTTTTAGGTGAGCGCAGTAGATGAATCGTTGATGCAGAGAGCTGTCTTGGTACGGCCTTATCTGGTTCCTGGGAAGACTCTTCGGTTGGTGAAGTGGCAGCCGCCACCGGTGTAGGGTCCTGTGTTGTTACAGTCATATCGGGCCCCTGGGGGGACTGATTAGAAGGCTCTCCATTTAACCTCCTGGGACCCGCGCTATAGTCAAATGACGGCTACAGCGCGGATCCCAAAATCCAACAGGACGTCAATAGACGTCCGCCCCTTTGGGCGTTCCCCGCGCGCGCTCCAGAGCGTGCAGCGGGGAAACTCTGTGTTGGCCGTGTCCCTTGGACACAACCAATTACAGATCGCCGCGAACGGCCAATCAGAGTGGCCGTTTGCGATGCGATCTGTGCGGCCAATGAGAGATGATCTCATATGTAAACATATGAGATCATCTCTCATTGCCTATTTACACAGAGACAGCGTCCTATCTCTGGAGAGGAGACCGATCTGTGTCCCTTGTACATAGGGACACAGCATCGGTCACCTCCCCCAGTCACCCCCCCCCTCCACCTACAGTTAGAACACAATGCAGGGAATACATTTAACCCCTTCCTCACTCCCTAGTGTTAACCCCTTCAATGCCAGTCACATTTATACAGTAATTAGTGCATGTTTATAGCACTGATCGCAGTATAAATGTGAATGGCGCCAAAAATGTGTCAAAAGTGTCCGATGTGTCCGCCATAATGTCGCAGTCCCAATAAAAATCGCAGATCGCCGCCATTTCTAGTAAAAAAAATAATAAAAAATAATAATTCTGTCCCCTATTTTGTAGGCGCTATAACTTTTGCGCAAACCAGTCGCTTATTGCGATTTTTTTTTTTTTACCAAAAATATGTAGAAGAATACGCATCGGCCTAAACTGAGAAAAAAAATGTGTTTTTTTTTTTTTTAATTGGGATATTTATTACAGCAACAAGTAAAAAATATTGTATTTTTTTCAAAATTGACGCTCTTTTTTGTTTATAGCGCAAAAAATAAAAACCGCAGAGGCGATCAAATAC
This sequence comes from Rana temporaria, assembly GCF_905171775.1. Lineage (NCBI taxonomy): Eukaryota > Metazoa > Chordata > Amphibia > Anura > Ranidae > Rana > Rana temporaria. The sequence goes on along the minus strand of NC_053501.1, from coordinate 3,704,641 downwards.
CACCAAAAGAAAGCTGTATTTGTGGGGGAAAAAGGACGCCAATTTTGTTTGGGAGCCACGTCGCACGACCGCGCAATTGTTAGTTAAAGCGACGCAGTGCCGGAAGCTGAAATTTCACCTGGGCAGGAGGGGGGTATATGTGCAAGTGGTTAATGACCTCTTTTGGTACATTCGTACTTTTAGGAACATCCATTCGTCTTATTTTTGCAGGTTTGGCCTCAGTTGGTGATTCAGAAGCTCCAAAAATGAAAATGGAGCTTCATTCATCAATGAATGAATTCTGTGTGCTCCCCCACACTTTTCACATATTTATTTATAAAAAAACAAAATTAAAAAACTATTTAATCATTTTCCTTCCACTTCACAATTATGTGACACTTTGTGTTGGTCCATCACATGAAATCCCAATAAAATTTACGTTTTTGGTTGTAACGTGACAAAATGTGGAACATTTCAAGGGGTATGAATACTTTTTCAAGGCACTGTAGCTGGCAGTTTTCTCTCAATTGCTTCCAAATAATTGATATTATTTTTGAACCCTCAGCAACAAATACAAATGAAGATGGAAAAACTGACGCTGACGTTTAAAGGAGTGTGCGATCTGGAGGCTTTTCAGTGCCGCGGTGAAGCGCCTTGTCCTGTCCTGTTCCATACCTGGCCTACTTCTCTTTTCTGTGAGCAGTTCACTGTTTGTATTTCTGATGACTTGGTTTTCTCTTTTCTTTTGTATGTCTGTCAGTGTTTTCAGCATCAGGTAAGAGAGCAGGCATAGTGTTTGGATGGATGACTCCGTAACCACTTCCATTCCGGGCACTTATGTGGCGGCCGGGGGCGGGAATCATTTAAATTAGGCGCGCTCCCACGCCGAGCGTAGAGCGCATGCTCCGTCGGGAAACTTTCCCGACGTGCATTGCGGCAAATGACGTCGCAAGGACGTCATTTGCTTCAAAGTGAACGTGAATGGCATCCAGCGCCATTCACGATTCACTTACGCAAACAACGTAGATTTTAAATCTCGCGACGCGGGAACGTGGCTATCCTATAGCATTGGCTGCGCCTGCTATTAGGATGTGTAACCTTACGCGAAACCCGACGTACGCAAACTACGTAATTTGCGTACGCAGGGCTCGCGCAACGTTGTGAATCGGTGGTAGTATGCAATTTGCATACTATACACAGATCACAATGGGAGCGCCCCTAGCGGCCAACGCAAGAATGCAGCCTAAAATCAGCGTGGCATAAGAGCCTTATGCCACGCAGATTTTAGGCTGCAGTCGGCGTAGCGATGTTCCTGAATCAGGAGCATTCGCTACGCCAGCGCAAGTCAGCAATTGCGTTGCGTAACCTATGGTTACACGGACGCAATTGCTTCTTGAATCTGGCCCATTGTGTGTTTACATTGTGTGGGGACACTGGGCCAGTGATCATTGTGTAAAAAGCTACCAAAAAAAAAAAAAAAACGTCTCATACTCACTGATCACCGGCCGGCTGCAGAGATCCGCTCTCCTCTCCTCACTGACAACTTCCGTGGAGGAGAGGCGAGCCGATCGCCTAGCAACTGGATCTCTATTTACATCGCATGATGGCTGTGATTGGACACATCCGTCATGTGATCAGGAGGGCCAAGCACAGAGCCCTCCTGCCGATCAGAGATGCGCCGTGTCCGGGTAACACGAGCGCATCGGGATCGCGCCACTGCGGGGGATCCTTCTCCTTCTGAGGGACCTTCCTGAACGTCCACCCAGAAGGAGAAAGCGCCCACCCGGCAGTGTATGTGCGGTGTCAGGGTGGGGGATGGTTAGGCCAAAGATCATTGGATCAGCACAGCAGCGAGGAATTGAACATCGACGGGTGCATTGCGTGTTTTTTTTATTGTTTTCCAGATGAGAACTGTAAAAGTATTGGCCCAGATTCAGTAAGCAGTTACGCAGCGCAATTGCTGATTTGCGCCGGCGTAACGAGTTCTCCTGATTCAGAGAAATCGTTGCGCCGACTGCAGCCTAAAATCTGCGTGGCATAAGGCTCTTATGCCACGCAGATTTTAGGCTGCATTCTTGCGTTGACCGCTAGGGGGCGCTCCCATTGTGGTCAGCGTATAGTATGCAAATTGCATACTTACGCCGATTCACAATGTTGCGCGGGCCCTGCGTACGCAAGTTCCGGAGTTTCCGTACGGCGTGTTTAGCGTAAGGCTGCCCCTTCTAATAGTAGGGGCAGCCAATGCTAAAGTATACCCTCCGTTCCCGCGTCCTGAAATTTGAATTTCACACCGTTTGCGTAAGTGATACGTGAATGTCGCTTGACGCCATTCACGTTCACTTTGAAGCAAATGAGGTCCTTGCGACGTCATTTGCCGCAATGCACGTCGGGAAAGTTTCCCGACGGCGCATGCGCTTTACGATCGGCGCGGGAACGCGCCTAATTTAAATGATTCCCGCCCCCGGCGGGATCATTTACATTGCGCGCGCTTACGCCGGGCAATTTTGCCGGCGCGCCCTCGCAATTCACGGAGCTACTGCTCCGTGAATCGAGGGCAACGCAAAATATTTTTCGGGTGGGCGCAGGGCAAAATCGTTGCCCTGCGCCTCCGCAAATAGAGCGCAGATCTCTTTGAATCCGGGTCATTGTTTGGAGGAATTGGGTGGAATTGTTTAGGGCCGTCACATTAGCGTCACTGTCACTGTTATCATTTGTAAGCCAATCAATTTTTATTTTTCAGATGAAACCTCCCAGAAAATGTCAGACATGTTCAAGAAGGAAATGGCACTTAAGCGCACAATCGTCAGTGAAATGGCGCACACTCCCGACCAGGACCTGCTCATGGTGTATCTGTCTTGTTGGCTGTATCAACCCTATGTAGACAACAGTATCAAAGTCCTGCTGGAAAGCATGCTGATGGAAACGGGCCACAGGACCATTTAACAGACTGCCCAAGAAGAATTTGCTGAAAACTGTTAACCGCTTCAGCCCCGGACCATTTGGCTGGCCAAAGACCGGGCCACTTTTTGCGATTCAGCACTGCGTCGCTTTAACCACTTAAGGACCCCTTCACGCCGATATACGTCGTCAGAATTGCACATCAACGTACCTGTGCGTTGCCCTTTAAGCCCAGCCGAGGGGTCGCGCGTGCACGCGACCCGGTCCGAAGCTCCGGGACTCGCGGACCCGATCGCCGCTGGAGTCCCGCCATCGGTCCCCGGAGCTGAAGAACGGAGAGAGCCGTGTGTAAACACAGCTTCCCCGTTCTTCACTGTGGCGCCGTCATCGATTGTGTGTTCCCTTTTATAGGGAAACGCAATCAATGACGTCACACCTACAGCCACACCCCCCTACAGTTAGAAACAGAGATGAGGTCACACTTCAGCGCCCCCTTGTGGTTAACTCCCAAACTGCAATTGTCATTTTCACAGTAATCGGTGCATTTTTAATGCATTTTTTGCTGTGAGAATGACAATGGTCCCAAAAATGTGTCAAAATTGTCCGAAGTGTCCGCCATAATGTCACGAAAAAAAATCGCTGATCGCCGCCATTAGTAGTAAAAAATAAATAATTAATGAATAAAAATGCAATAAAACTATCCCCCTATTTTGTAAACGCTATACATTTTGCACAAACCAATCGATAAACGCTTATTGCGATTTTTTTTTTTAACCAAAAATAGGTAGAAGAATACGTATCGGCCTAAACTGAGAAAAAAAATATTTTTTATGTTTTTGGGGGATATTTATTATAGCAACAAGTAAAAAATATTGAATTCTTTTCAAAATCGTCGCTCTATTTTTGTTTATAGCGCAAAAAATAAAAACCGCAGAGGTGATCAAATACCACCAAAAGAAATCTCTATTTTGTGGGGAAAAAAGGACGCCAATTTTGTTTGGGAGCCACGTCGCATGACCGCGCAATTGTCAGTTAAAGTGACGCAGTGCCGAATCGCAAAAACTGGCCAGGTCCTTTAGCTGCCTAAAGGTCCGGGTCTTAAGTGGTTAACTGACAATTGCGCGGTCATGCGACGTGGCTCCAAAACAAAATTGGCGTCCTTTTTTCCCCACAAATAGAGCTTTCTTTTGGTGGTATTTGATCACCTCTGCGGTTTTTATTTTTTGCGCTATAAACAAAAATAGAGCGACAATTTTGAAAAAAAGGCAATATTTTTTTGCTATAATAAATATCCCCCAAAAATATATAAAAAGAAAAGTTTTTCCTCAGTTTAGGCCGATACGTATTCTTCTACCTATTTTTGGTAAAAAAAAAATCGCAATAGGCGTTTATCGATTGGTTTGCGCAAAATTTATAGCGTTTACAAAATAGGGGATAGTTTTATTGCATTTTTATTAATTATTTTTTTTTTTTTACTACTAATGGCGGCGATCAGCGATTTTTGTTTTTTTTGTGACTGCGACATTACGGCGGACACTTTTGACACATTTTTGGGACCATTGGCATTTTCACAGCAAAAAATGCATTTAAAATGCGGGCTTGCAGATTTACGCTACGCCGCCGCAACTTTCCAGGCAAGTTCTTTGTGAATAAAGCACTTGCCTGTAAAACTTGCGGTGGCGTAACGTAAACCAGATACGTTACGCCCGCACAGTTTTACGCCCAGATACGAGAATCTGGGCCTTAGATGTGTCTCTTTTAATCATCAACCATGTGAGTTTCTCAATGTCGTATTTTCATTAAATGTAACCATATCGCTACACTTAGAGGCGCCTCTCTTCTCTTTTATACTCTGGAGATCCTGCTGGATTTTGCTTCTAATCCCCTTGTGGAGGCTTCCATTGGTGGGCGGACATTTTATGGTCACACAACCAATCACATCGCTACAATCTTTTTATATGGACTGTAAACTGAAGAACTTATCAATAAATGGCTGTGGAACCAATCATCCGAGTTTCCATTATTTCTTATGGGAAAATTTGCTTTGGTATACAAGTGCTTTAGATTACAAGCATGTAGGGCCGAAACAACTAATCGATTATGAAAATGAATCGATTACTGTTTTCATAATCGATGAATCGGCCAGTAACAATGGGGGTTAAAAAAAACAAAAATGAGCCCTTTATAGTACAAAAAGAGCAAATAATAATATTATATTAATATGAAAAATCTTCGTACATTCACCGAGTGAAAGAATGTTGTTTGAAAATTTTTCACTAGAAGAAAAAAAAAAAAGACCCAGGAATTGGAACAGGGTCCGCCCCAGAGGTCAGAAGGCGTGGCTGACCCCAAAGTGTACCACCTACCCCCAACTAAGTCGGGGGAAAGTATTTACACGCGCAAATTTTGGGGTGATCCTTCTCGGGAGAAATAATGGCGCCATCCAAGCGGATGTGTAATGGAAATCCCGCGGTCACGTTTTATGAAGGTTCAGTTACACTGGCAGTAATAAAACCAAAGAACAAAGAATGTAATAGATGGGAAGCTTACCAGTTATTGATGTGCCGGTTTCTACGCTCTATTGTCAAAAGTATTGGGACACCTGCTTTAATACACACAGGCCCGGATTCAGATACAATGGTGTATCTATCGGCGGGCGTAACGTATCTCAGATACGTTAAACCGCCGTAAATTAGGGCGCAAGTTTCGTATTCAGAAAGAACTTGCACCCCAACGTATGTGGTCCAGCGTAAGCCCACCTAATTCAAATGTGGATGATGTGGGCGTGTTTTATTTAAATTAATTGTGACCCCACGTATTTGACGTGCGCCGTTCGTGAAAGAATCCCTGTGCGCATGCTCGAAATTACGCCGCAAATCGTCAATGCTTTAGACGTGAACGTAATTTACGTACAGCCCTATTCGCGAACGACTTACGCAAACGACGTAAAACTTTCAAAATTCGACGCGATAACGACTTCCATACTTAACATAGGATACGCCTCATAGACGTGAGTAGAGGAGAGTCGATCGGCGGCTCACCTGACGGGGGGGGGGTTTGCGCTGATTATTTATCAGCCCAGCCCCCCCCCCCCCCCCCCCCCATGGATGCCCACACTGGACCACCAGGGAAATCCCAAGCATGTGGATGGCCAGGTACATCCCACATGGCCATCCACATATGAAAATTGATGCCAAATATGTGCCAATCAGTGCCCACAAATGGGAACCATTGTGAAAGACCGCAAATCAATCATGCCCAGCAATGGTGCCCATCAGTGCCGCCGCGCCATATCAGTGCCGGTTATTGAAGTAGAAAATTTACTGATTTACAAAAAAAAAAAAAAAAAATTGTATTTATTTTTTTTGCACAAAAAAAATAAAAACCGCAGGGGTGATTAAATACCACCAAAAGAAAGCTCTATTTGTGGGAACAAAATGATAAAAAATTTGTTTGGGTACAGAGTAGCATGACCGCGCAATTGTCATTCAAATTATGACAGCGCTGAAAATCAGCTTTGGGCAGGAAGGTGCGTAAGTGCCCCCCGGTATGGAAGGGGTTAAAGATACCTGAATGCATCAACTGCAGTAATACCACAAAGACGACAAACACAATCTTTTATTACATATTAGAAACGGCTTTTTTTGACCACATCTTCCGGGAAAGAGAAAATACACTAAAAACAACATTGTCTCTATTATTGTACAACGTGGTCGTACTAAACTTAAATTTAACGCATTCAAGTGTTACTAAACCCAGGAGCCCGCCGTCACTATATTATTATTATCATCGTCTCCCACAGAACAGGGAAAGGCAATTATTTTCGTAAATATAAAACCAAATTCCTTTTCTAATCAGCAGTATATAGCAGTCTTGTGAATTCTACCAGTGTCTGGTTAAAGCTTGTAGGAGGAGTTTTCATCCTCTGATTGTCCTATGAGGCTGCATGAACCCCTGACTCTGGACTGTGCCAATTGGCCCTGTGGCACGCCCATACAACCCCTTCAAAAAGAAAAAAAAAAACCTCTACACACACCAAACTGAGCATGTGCCCCCAAGGTTCCTTAGCAGGAGATGATTGGGGACAGAAGAAAAAGGGAAGGAGCAGAGGAGACAGGATCAAACAGCCTTTTTTTTTTTACACAATTTGCAGGATTAACGCCTTAGGTTCCAGCGAGTACAACAAGCATGCTTTACTGCTTCTACAGACCGATATTTTTGTGGGTTTAGTAACGATTAAAACAAAACACCTGTTCCCGTATGCCACGCACCCCCCCCCCCCCCCCAATATATACTTACTTAATCCAGCACTGTGCCCAAAATCAGCGTCTCACTGGACAGTGGCAAAAGCCATTGGCTCATGCTGCTGTCAATCACAACCCATGAGCAGAGAGCGGGGGTGGGACCAAGCCACATTCTGTGCATCAAATGGACACAAGCAGCACAGCTCAGGATCAACGGTGCATGAGTGCCCCCCTCTATGGGGAAAGGTTAGTTATAGGGGTACATAGAAGTGAGGAAAGACAGGGGTACATAGAAGTGAGGAAAGACAGGGGGGATTAGAGAACAGGGGGGATCGAAGCAGCTTTGTGCAAAACCATTGTACAGAGCAGGTACTTAGAGCATGTTTGTTTAACCCCTTGGAACCATCGGGCCTTTAAGGGGGGGGGGGTTTGCTATGCCGGGGAGGCAGGAATGAGGTAACCGCCATGATTGGCGGTCACATGGTCAAAAAAGTCCAAATCGCAAAACGGCAAATCGGGAACTTTCCGCGAGCCGCCAGTTACTCTGCACTAATGCAGGCAAAAATGCAGCCACTTGGCACCAGGGCCCGGCTGCCGAGAGGCCACATAGTTGTGTGGATTCTGCACCAAGAGGTTAGAAAATAAAAATCTAGGTTCAAAAATCGCTAAAATGTTTTCTGCCCATGACATTCAAAGGGGCTCCAATCCTCAGAAATATTCTGAGGCTTAACCTTTTCTGCTGCCAGGAGTTTTGGTCTTTAAGCATTTACCGACTTCTGTTACAGGTATGCCTTCATGTAAGGTACATGCTGTAGCAAAGGGGGGCGCTAGAAAGTCAGTGTCTTTTAAATTACTCCTAAAATACTAGAAGTGCCAAATATATGTTTATATTAGATTCCCACAATCCCCTACACAGCTAAAATCAGGGGGGGGGGGGGGGGGGGGTAGAATCTTTAGCAGGGTTCTTAAACAATGATCAGCTCCTTGGCCTACCAGTAGGCAGCACCCACTAGAACAGTGGTCGCTAAACTGTGGCCCAGGGTCCAGTTGCAGCCCTTTGCTTGCTTTTATTCAGCCCTTGGAGTACTACTCCACGCCGGGACCCAACAACGGGGACCCAACTCCGCCCGCGCCAAAGATGGGGTATAATTTTATCGAACCCCCCCCACTGACGTCAGGACCTTTTCTACTCCCAATAGCCACAGCTTGGCCCCACCAAAAGCCTAAAGGACAGTAAACTGGCCCTTTGGCTAGAACGTTCGGAGACCCACTGCACTAGAAGCAGTCACCCCAATCTAAGCTGCCCCCCCAACAAGCAGACCTCCCTTTTACAGGCCCGATACAACTTTTGGCTGGCACATGACAACCAAAATATAAACAAAAAGAGTTCAGGTACAGGCATACCCCACTTTTAAGTACACAATGGGGTTTATTTACTAAAGCTCGAAAGCGCAAAATCAGGCTCACTTCTGCATGGAAACCAATGAGCTTCTAACCCCAGCTTGTTCAATTAAGCTTTGGTAATAAAACCTGGAAGCTCATTGGTTTTTATGCAGAATTGAGCCTGATTTTGCGCTTTTCAGCTTTAGTAAATAAACTCCATTGTGTACTTAAAAGTGGGGTATGCCTGTAATTATATGGAATTTAAAAAATAATTTTGAAGGGACAAACAAGGGATCCCAAGACACGGTATGCATTTTATAGACTTGTGTGGAGTTTTATTTGGATGAACGACAAAGCTGCCATCAAAAAGTAGAGTTAGGCTTTAAAGTTAGAGATTTCAGTCTCCTCTGCTTTAAAGTGGCGGTTCACCCAAAAACTTAATTTTTAACATTAGATTGAGGCTCATTTTGTGAAGGGGAATCGGGTGTTTTTTTTTTTTTTAAATCGAAGCTGTACTTACCGTTTTAGAGAGCGATCTTCTCCGCCGCTTCCGGGTATGGGCTGCGGGACTGTGCGTTCCTATTGGAACGACAGGCTTCCGACGGTCGCATACATCGCGTCACGATTTTCCGAAAGTAGCCGAACGTCGGTGCGCAGGCGCCGTATAGAGCCGCACTGACTTTCGGCTACTCGTGACGAGATTTATGCGACCGTCGGAAGCCTGTCAATCAAATAGGAACGCCCAGTCCCGCAGCCCATACCCGGAAGCGGCGGAGAAGATCGCTCTCTAAAACGGTAAGTACGGCTTCGATTTTAAAAAAACTACCCGATTCCCCTTCACAAAATAAGCCTCAATCTAATGTTAAAAATAGTTTTTCGGGTGAACTCCCGCTTTAAAAAGGAACATACAGCTCAAGAAAAGGCCATGGCGTTGGCAAGCAAATGATCACAAAAACAACAACAATGTCACTTAATTAGAAGCCGTAGAAGCGGTTCCTTTACATGGGCCGCGATAGTGCACAGACAGATTTTTCAGGAGCGAAAGCCACTATAGAACAAAAATGATCCAACTCTAAATTTATAAAAAATAAAAACTCTTCTTAAAGTAGAAACACTTTATAAATAAGTTACTCATCACGGTATACAAGAATATATAGGAAATATCCTAATTTATTTTAAAAGAAAAAAAAAAGTGTAACAATGCGTTTGCCAGCAATTTGTTTTTGCAGAGTTCTCCATGACGGCACCCAAATCGTTGTGTTTTTACAGAAGAGGTAAGAAAACACAGAGCCGGCGTAGAACAGGGTTGAAATGCGCAAATTCTGTCCAAAAAAAATCGAAAGTCTCAGGCATGTGCGCTGTCAGGGAGAATAAACCGGAAAACAACTATTGGGTGTTAAATCGAACCTGTATTTAATTTAAACTATTAACGAAACCAATCCTCTCAAAAAACAAAACCAAAAAACACAGACAGCCCAAGCTGCTCGCGCCCTACCCTCTGCACCACAAGCCTTTAAACTGGAGGGGCACCAGATTGCAAATACAGTGGAACCTCGAATTGCGAGTAACACGGTTAACGAGCGTTTCGCAATACGAGCGCCGCATTTCCTAAAAATCCTAATTTGGTCTGCAAGTGTTGTCTCGCAAAACAAGCACGGTTCAGGGTAAAGCGGTGTGCAGTACCGCGTTTGGCCTGAGGTGGGGGGGGCGCCGTTCGGAAAGGCCAGAGGACCTCGGGAACGGAGTCTTTCCGAGGTCAGCCCAACTGTCCTCTGGCCATTCCGAGGCTCTCTGGCCGCATTCGGTATTGCATGTCATTGAAGTCAATGCGGAACAAATTATTTTCATTTTCATTGACTCCAAAGGGCAAACTCACTTTGATATGCGAGTGTTTTGGATTACAAGCATTCTCCCGGAACGGATTATCCTCGTAATCTGAGGTTCCACTGTATCACCAAAGAGCATACTTCAGAGCTATGGGGGGGGCTTTAAAGTGAAAGTAAACTTATCTTAGAAACTTTAAATCAGCAAGAAGAGATTACATAACGTTTGCCCTTTATGTTGTGATGGTGATGTACACAGAAATTCCAGGAATCAAGGACATACCGATGGTGCAAAGCTTGGGTCCATCTCAAACTGGTGGCCCTCCAGCTGTTGAAACCTACAATTCCCAAGAGGCATTGCAAGGCCGACAGCTACAAATATGACTCCCATGGGCAGAGGCATGATGGGACTTGTAGTTTCGCAACAGCTGGAGGGCAGCCAGTTTGAGACTCCCTGCTGTAAAGCATTGCACCAGTGACCAGCAGATCACTGGTGCCATGAAGGTCTCTGGCAGATCTGCCAGTGTACGTGTGCCCGTACAGGCAGGGGCGGACTGACAACTCATGGGGCCCCTGGGCAATAGAAGATTATGGGGCCCCCGGGCTTACAGATGGCCACCATGCCAGGAGGTAGTGCAGCCAAAATCTCAGGATTTTCACATCAAAAGCATGTCAGTTTCGTACATATCAGGGACAGATTTTTGACATACTGTCCCTGGTTTTACCGAGCTTGGCAACCTTGATGGGGGCCCCCTAGTGGCATGGGGCCCTTGGGCAGTGCCCGAGAGCCTCAATGGTCAGTCCGCCCCTGTGTACGGGTAAGCGGATACAGGAAGAGAGAATAATGGTGCCGCGCTCCACAGTGCCGTGCTAGTAAATAAAAAGCCGACAACCGCAAAGGCTACTGGACCTTGTAGTTTTCCATTCACAGGACACCGAATGAGTGACACAGCGGGGCAAACAAAGCCCCACTCAGCTATCTGAGGTGTTTGATTCCCCGCTGTGAGAGCTTGGGGGGGGGGGGGGGGGGGATCTTCAAAGATGTGCAGGGGCTGGTCCGTTCATAACATGCAACACCCTGAATATGGGTGTAACAAGTTACGAAAGGGGAACTTCTCCCTTTAGGCCGGGTTCACACCGCCGCTGCATGCGGCTCGCAGCAAGGTTCCGGTGCGTGCTGGTTCACCGGTTCAGGTATGATTTCAGCCCAAATTTGGGCTGAAATCTAACCTGAAACGCACCAAAAAAAAAAGCACGTGTTTTTCCGGCACACCGGACCCGCTGCGGAGATATGTAAACCGGCACCATAGAGAGCCAGTCACATTCTCCTGTTATGCGAATTGAATGCGGGGAAACGTGCATTTGATTCGGATTAGGTGTGAACCCGCCCTTTAAAAGCAAAACTAAACCCAACGATTTAACAGTTTCAAAAAAATTCCTTGAGACGAGCCGGAAATGCAACTGTCACATTGGATATGCTCGTAACAAAAAAAACTGTCAAACTATCCAATGGCTGGTGTCACAGCTAATCACATGTGCACCATCAAGGCAGTTAAAAGATCAAAGGCCAAGATGGCAGCTCCCTTGGCTGAAAAGGATAGGTGGGTTTAGTTTCACGTCAAGCCCACGTGACTGGCGACATCCCTGGGCTTAAAAATGGAACTGGAGGCCAGAACTAAAAGATGGGCTAACAGGCAGGAATTTTAATTCAGAAGAGATATTCTTTGTCTGTTCTTCATTAAAGTCACTTACCTGCCTGTCTTCTGCACCCACAGCTCGCTGTACAAATTGGGCAAGGCCAAATCTGACGGAACCAGCATGCACGGGAGTGACATCATCCCTCCAGCCAATGACAGTGGCGGGCAATCAAAACCCGCCTCAAGATGTCAGCGGCCGGGAGGGGAGCTCGGAAGACACGATGACATCGCTGGATCCGAGGCAAGTTTAGTTCAGCTTTAATAAATTGCTCTTCCAAGTGTCACCTCCGTCTTTTCCATTCTGCATTTTATGCTCTAAAACAGGGATATGCAATTAGCGGACCTCCAGCTGTTGCAGAACTACAAGTCTGCATGAGGCATAGCAAGACTCTGACAGCCACAAGCATGACACCCAGAGACAGAGGCATGATGGGGCTTGTAGTTTTGCAACAGCTGGAGGTCCGCTAATTGCTTATCCCTGCTCTAAAACAAGGAATTGCAATCAGCGGACCTCCAGCTGTTGCAAAACTACAAGTCCCATCAAGCCTCTGCCTTTGGGTGTCATGCCTGTGGCTCTCAGTCTTGTTGCAGGACTACAATTCCCATGAGGCATAGCAAGACAGAGCCACAGGCATGACACCCAGAGGCATGATGGGACTTGTAGTTTTGCAACAGCTGGAGGTCCGCCAATTGCATATCCCTGCTCTAAAATTTAGACCAGAGGCAGCAGCAGAGTTGGGGAGTAACAACTACCAACTAAGGAAATAATGTTTTATTGTAATCATGCGTAAAGCGTAGACTAGGCACTTGTTTAGTTTTGCGAATGGGGTGTTGAATTTATGGAGCTGGTCCGCTGCGTCTTTCACTTTAAAGCATTGGAGCCCCCCCCCCTTGTTCAAAGGTTCCTGGGGTGCTTTGGAGAGAGGAAAAAAAAATAATGCACAGGCACCTGTTGCTTGGGGTGCCCATCAAGTTATGAACAAGGTTATAGGTTTAAAAGTTCCATAAAACTTTTAAGCCTTGGACAAGCCTCCTGCAGGTGAGGGCCAACAAAACTCCACCCCGTCATTGTCACGCCTTAAGAGCTGGAGGCATCTCATATCATTACTGATTACTTCAGTATGCTGAACATAGACATTGAACTACATCTCCACCAAAGCCACCACTGTGCCCGAGTGCGTTTCTGTGGCTCCCGTGTTGTCAAATATCACAACCTCCTCTTCTGTGGTGGACTCTTCTGTACTTTGAATGTACACAAGTTCCTGTCCATGACTTAAGCTAAAGGCTGAAGAGATCCCACTCAAGTCCAAACTTCCCATGGTGAAAGTGCTGGTGGTAGGGATCAAAGTTCCTCCTACCTCCACAAAGGACATCTGGGGGGCTTCGCTGCACATTGCCTCCGCTAGGGTTGTTGGAACAGAAGTACCGAAAGTTCTTGTGTGATCCTCCACCTGTGAATCTTCAACAGAAAACAGACTGCCATCACAAGGTATTTCAGGGTCAACTGAATCAGTCTGGGGGTCACAACCTGGAGGAAGCTCTGCAGAAGGTTCTGCTTCAGTCTGGGGGTCATAACATGGAGGAAGCTCTGCAGAAGGTTCTGCTTCAGGCTGGGGGTCACAACCTGGAGGAAGATCTGCAGAAGGTTCTACTTCAAGCTGGGGGTCACAACCTGGAGGAAGATCTGCAGAAGGTTCTGCTTCAGGCTGGGGGTCACAACCTGGAGGAAGATCTGCAGAAGGTTCTACTTCGAGCTGGGGGTCACAACCTGGAGGAAGATCTGCAGAAGGTTCTGCTTCCATCTGGGGGTCACAACCTGGAGGAAGATCTGCAGAAAGCTCTGCTTCAGGCAGGGGGTCACAACCTGGAAAAAGATCTGCAGAAGGTTCTGCTTCAAGCTGGGGGTCACAACCTGGAGGAAGATCTGCAGAAGGTTCTGCTTCAGGATGGGGGTCACAACCTGGAGGAAGATCTGCAGAAGGTTCTGCTTCAGTCTGGGGGTCACAACCTGGAGGAAGATCTGCAGAAGGTTCTGCTTCAGGCTGGGGGTCACAACCTGGAAAAAGATCTGCAGAAGGTTCTGCTTCAAGCTGGGGGTCACAACCTGGAGGAAGATCTGCAGAAGGTTCTGCTTCAGGATGGGGGTCACAACCTGGAGGAAGATCTGCAGAAGGTTCTGCTTCAGGATGGGGGTCACAACCTGGAGGAAGCTCTGCAGAAGGCTCTGCTTCAGTCTGAGGGTCAAAACCTGGAGGAAGATCTGCAGGAGGTTCTGCTTCAGCCATCTCCTGCGTGAAGTTTTGGATGACGTGAGTTTGCAGACGCAGAATCTCCTCTGTAACTTGACAGGAAAGGTTAAGAGGATGGTCCTGCGACTGGGAAAAATCTGCGCTTTCTGGAGAGGGCAGGGGTTCCTGCAAATCATCCGTCTCGGTGTCCGCCTGCGTTTGCAGACTCTCGGTGCCTTCCACCAGAAAATCGTTCTGTGCCGTCGCTTGTTTCACTGCGTCAATATCAGTGACAGTACCAGGGTCGGTTTCTGAATGGAGCATCACTTGATTGCTACCATAGTATCCCAGACCTGTTTAATAAAAAAAACAATTAAAAGTGGTTATAAAAAATGTACAATTATTTTTAACCTTAAAACTAGAACTACAAAGTTAAATAAAAACAAAAAATTCCACCATTTGTGTCCCATTGCAGAGATTTACCTTCACTTCCTGTCTCAACAGGAAGTAAGAAGAAATACCTGATAATTAAGTGATTTTTTGGGAACTCCCAGGTCAGCTGAAATAGTCTCCCCATCCACTTTCCTTCACCCACACCCCCTCTCCAAGTGCATAGTCTACTTATCTCAATTGCTCTACCCCAGTCCATTGATTTGCATGTCCCCCCCAGTCGCCGTGGGGGACTTTTTGATGACATCCCTTGTCCTGTGCCTGCCAGGGTTATAGGTAACCAGCTTTTGTTTTTTGACTTTACAATCACTTCAAAGCAGAACGTAATCATTAAAAGTTGAAGCCGAATCTAAAAAGCGGTTTTATTCCCCAGAGATTTTTCCTTTTACAAAAGCAAGCATATTTGCTGCAATAGTTCAGTCAGTCACTTATGAGCCCAATCTGTCACCTACCTGTCCCCTGGAAACTTCAAAAAGATGGACAGCCGCACTCCAAAAAAACTCTTGAGTTGTCTTTATTGTAAAATAAATGAGCCGTGACCAAGAACTGATCCAGTGTGAAACGCGTCGGCTGTTTTCCTTATTTTTGCTGCTTTTTGTAGTGCATTTTATCATTTGTTTTACAATAAAGACAACTCAATAGTTTTTTGGAGTGTTGCTGTCCATCTTTTTGAAGTTTTCACTATTTGCCTTGTGCATTGCCAGGACCCTTGGTTTCCTGAGAGGTTCTTGATTACTCCGTATATCCACCTGGAGCGGTGACTCCCTTTCCCTACCACTGGGATTAGCATACTACGGCACTGAATGGTGATCATACATTATATATGTGGGACGTTCAATGCAGGTGGTGTATGGACCGAGAAGGGGGGGGGGGGGGGGTTTCTTCAGGGAGCCGTTACCTCCACAGTGCGCTGCATCAATTCCTACAGTCATGTCTTCTGCCACATCCTGGCTGTCATCATGGATTTTCATTCGTTTTGGTGGAGGCGCGGCAGCCTCTTCATCTGAAGACTAACAAAGGGACCGATTAACAAACATAAATCAAACAAGCAGTAGCGTGAAGAGGCTTGTGAAGAAGAAGTAGACTTGTACCTCGTGCTTATTTTCCTCAAGCCGTGTCTCCTGCTCAACAGTAACTGAAAAAGAGGATGAGGAGGAGGGCGCTTTCACCGTCATCACTTTGGAAATGCCCAGCGATTCTGCCACCTACGAAGAAATACATAATCAATAAACAGACATAAAATAAAATTATTATTAAAGTGGAACTTTAGTGAGAAAATTCAGTCCTGTTAAGAGGACTTCAGACTGGTCCATTTTGCAGGTATAGCATGAAATGCATTAAAAATAAGCCCTCGACCCACGGCTGGGCACTTAAAGAGGATGTACAGGTACGTGCCTGTGCCCAGCCGTGCCATTCTGCCAACGTATATGTGCAGGAGGCGATCCTTAAAAGATGTGAGAATACAAGCAGGAATTTCCTTAGATCGGTATTGCTACAACCCACCTTGCTATCAGTTACTTCAAGAGGTTTTTCAACATTCTGATCCATGTTAATGACATAATCCTCAGCCAAGTTCTTCACCATGGAATGCAGCTTTTCAAACTCCCTGTAAACATAAGGAAACAAGGGCTTGTTGTCCACGTGCTCTTCTTTCACCTGTAAAAGCAAAAAAAAAATAAAAGTTATTAGGGGCCTTAAAATGTTTACTGTCAGGAGGATTTGTCACCCAAGAGACCGTTTCATACTCCAATCACATGTGCATAAAAGATAACCCACTTTAATGGTAAACTCAGGTTTCTTATATACAGTTACAAAGCATGCTGCAGGAATCAAAGGGACAATGACACACTCCACCCACAACATCACACAATGGGTGCCAACGAGTCCCCCCTCAAGCCACATCTTAGACAGACTTTCTGACTCCGCGATAAGCTATTCTCACCTGCTACACAATACACATTCCTTTTTTTTTTTTTTCAAACAACAATACACATTCCTTTAGCGAACATAAGTCAGACGTCTGACCTTTAGAGTGTGTTAACTCACAACAACACATATTATCATCATCAATAGAACTTTCACACAATACAGGGTTAGTTCGCATAGCACCATGAAATATCTTAGGCGCCAGACTTAACACAATAGAAAGCAAACACAGCAAGCTTTCATCACTACAGCCAGGTAGCTGGAGGTGATTAACATCTTAACAGTAAGGGCTCTTTCACACGGAGCGGACCGTTTCTGCGTCCGCTCCGTGAGTCTCCGTCGGCTCAGCGGGGATCCCCGCTGAGCTGTCGGTGGATAGGGCGGTCCCCGCACACTGTGCAGAGACCGCCCTGTCTCAGCTCCGCTCTGCCCTATAGGGAACCGGATGCAGACGGACCGTCTGTCCGTCTGCATCCGTTCCGTCGGACGGAAGAAAAATAGGGTTTTCTTCCGTCCAAAAACCGGATCCCGACGGACGCGGACATTAGCGGATGCTCCATCCGCTAACAGACGCGATCCCATAGGGATGTATTACAAGTCCATAAACGGACTTGTAATAACGGACAGGCGGAGCGGACGTCTGAAAGGGGCCTATGTGTCCCATCTCATGTAATTCAAGATAATTTCTCAGTCATCATATGCCCCTAGTGGACATAGGATGACCCTAGACCCAAGAGTCATTGGTGAAGCTGAAACAGGAGTACCCCGCATCCTTCAAGAGCCTCTGGGTCCCACGGGCCATAGCGTTGCACCCTTTTCACACTAGGAACTGCACCGGAACGCTGTGTGGTCCACATGCAGTTCTGTGCAGTGTGATTTCAACTCCTTCATTTTGAAGGAGTTGAACCCCAAAATGCACCAAAAGTTTACATGCACTACTTTTTGAAATGCACGTCAACCGCATCGCAAGATACTTTTGTACCATGCAATCCAGTGCAGGCAAACACCGCGTTTACATTTAGGGTGTCGTTAATGTTGAAATGACCTCTGCAGCAGATCGCAAGGGGAGAGGGATTGGAATGTAGTGCAGGGAAGACGCTCTGAACCGTCTCTAGCGTGATTGGGCCATAAAGCAGTTAAATCCCCCAAGTAGAGGGGCTGAAGGAACTTCAGCACAAAATGCGACTCTAGGGCCATCAACAGCTGAAATATAAACAATCGGATACACCGACCTTCAGAAGCAGAAAGTCATAGACGGACAGCAGCTTGGTAAAACTTGGCGCCACTTGTTCTTTTAAATCCTTCTCTTCACACTGCTGGATCAGCTGGAATAAAAACAAACACAGGTTGCTTTCTTACAATCTAATAAAAGGAAATATATGCACAATTAAAAGAAGGCCCATTGCACACAGGGCTGTCCAACTGCCGTCTGTCCTTCCCGGTGTTTTACTGCACCCAGGAGAGACGGGTGTCCAGCCCTGCTGCCTGTTGAAGGGCCTTTATGTATTCAGGATTAACATGTACAACTTGGGTAGTCTTCTCTCTGGGCATTAGTCCCGGAAGGCAGAGAGCCCTAAAAAGGTGGGTACAGAATTTAGCCCCGTCCGGCAGCAGCTGGTCATAGACTTTACCAGGCTGCCGGCTGAGGATTTGTACCAACCTGGTGTTTTTTTTGGCCTTAAGAAATTGGATAGGCCGTACATCAGGATCGATCAAGTATCAGACATATTCCAAAGTTTGTGGGCTCCAATATAAATAAAAAAAAATTTATATATATATATATATATATATATATATATATATATATATATATATATATATATATATATATATATATATATATATATATATATATATATATATAATGCTCGTAATCCAAAGTACTTACAAAGCGAGTTTTCCAATTGAAGTCAATGGAAACAGAAAAAAAAAAAAAAAATTGTTCCGTATTGACTTCAATGGGATGCAATACCGAATGCGGCCAGAGGTGGGGGGGGGGGCGCCAGAGAGCGCCGAAAAGGCCAGGACACTTTGGCTCGTGTCCTGTACCTCAGGCCAAATTAGGTAATGCAGGAGTTGCTCACAAATAAAAACGCTCTCAAACCAAGTTACTCTTAAACCGAGATTCCACTGATATTAAATATATCTCTCGCTCTATTTTTTTTCCCCCCCAATTTACTTACTTCTTTTACGGTCGTTGAATGTTCTTCTACTGTCCCATTACGTAATATTTTACGAGGGCGTCCAAACCTTCTGCCGGCCAACTGCCGACGGCCTCGGCACGAGGTTGTTACTTTTACAATCTCCAAACCATCTCTAGCCAAGGTCTCCTTGGTGGACACGCCGGGGTTTGCAGGATCTTCCAACAATCTCTTTCGAGGCCTTGGGACGGGCTTCTACAAAACAAAGAACTTTAAATTACCTCTAAAATTTGGATTTTCAGTCCATTTCAGGGGGGTAAAGAAAAGCAAGCGATATGGTTGCAAAAAAGAAGTTGACCTTTCGTTAACATGTTACCCCCTACAGTATATTCAGGGTATAACAACATGTTACCCTCTACAGTACATTCAGGGTATAACATGTCACCCCCTACAGTATATTCAGGGTATAACAACATGTTACAGAAGAAGCAACTTCCCCCAATCACCCATCAAGATAGCGAGCCTCTGCCTGGCTGCGTCATTCACAGAGTTCTGTGTATGTGAGAACTACAAGTACTGACATCCCTTGCAGCTGTCGGCTTGTAGGTCTCAAAGAACTACAGTGAAAGGAAAGAAAAAATATATATATATTTTTATGCCGATTTTGTACGTTTGCCCACTAACAAATAATCAGTCTATAAATTTTATAGGAGGAAAGAAACCCTCCAAAAAAAAAAAAAAAAAACCCCACACACAAAACAAACACACACCCATTCACACACCCTGCAAGACAAAGGCATAATGAGCTAGTATGCATGGCACAGGGCTTGACAAATTTGCTTGGCATCTAGGAGCCAGCTTATATAAGGAGCCAGGAACGCACCCCGTCCCGCATGCAGAAGCGACCGCATACATGAGTAGCGCCCGCCTATGTAAACGGTGTTCAAACCACACATGTGAGCTATCGCCGCAATTGGTAGAGCGAGAGCAATAATTCTAGCCCTAGTCCTCCTCTGTAACTCAAAACATGCAACCTGTAGAATTTTTTTTAAACGTCGCCTATGGAGATTTTAAAAGGGTAAAAGTTTGTCGCCGTTCCACGAGCGGACGCAATTTTGAAGCGTGACATGTTGGGTATCAATTTACTCGGCGTAACATTATCTTTCACAATATTGGCCCCAGGTCGCCAATTCTAGTCGCAAATGCGACCTGGCACCCGGGGTTTGTCAAACCCTGGCATATTACTTCCCTCCGATCGAAGCCCCCGCAGCGGTCCAAATCTCCCCCTCCGGCATTGCATCATGGAGTTACTTCCCGGGTATCGCAACTCCGGCGCTGTAATTGGCCGGAGCCGCGATGACATCACTCCCACAGTGACACTGTAATGCAATCGGGCTGCAAAAGTAAAGGGGTGGCAGTGATGTAAAGAAAAGGGAGCTATAATTTAAAGACAGAACTGCAATGTAAAGGAGGGAGGGCACTGTAATGCAAGGTGGGCTGTGATACAAAGGGGAGCACTGTGATGTGAATAGGGGGCTGTGATGTAAAAGAAGGGAACACAATATATAAAGGTAGGGGCTGTATTGTAGGGGGGGTGTACTGTACCATAAAGAGGAGCAATGGGATGTAAAGCAGGACTGATATAAAGACCCCTCTACTATGGGATATATGGGGCGGGCTGGAAGTGATACTGATGTAAAGAGAGGACTGCAATCTGAAGGGGGGACAATGATGTAAAAATGTGGGGGGGGGGGGGGTGAGGTGAAGGATCCGAATCACAGAACAAATTAGAAATTCGGACCTCTGTTGGAAGAACATTTTACTGATCGGACCTCCGAAATGCGATTCCTTACCCCTGCACTAGGAAACCTCACCTTCTGTTCCCCTGTGCCGCCGCCATCTCCACCTATTTTGGCCTCCAGAAGAAATGACGGGTCCATCTGCCCATGGGCGGGGTAGAGTCTGTAGTGGCGGAACAGTCCTCCTTTGCCCATGTAGGACTTCTCACATTTCTGACACTGGAACAAGGAGTTTTTAACGGCGTACGGCTGCTGCCTGTCTCTATAGACTCTCTCTTTGCCGCCATCGTCTTCATCCTCCGAGCTCAGCTCCGAATAGTCATCGGAATCCACCGAGCTGTCCTGAATTGAATCTCCCACTTTAAGGAATTTGTAGTCTTTGGACTTGTGTTTGGGAGGACGGGAGATGCGACCCGAACGGGTTTTGATCTTAATGGGCTTTTTGCGCTTCTGGCCCTTCTTTTTGGTGCCCGGCGCATAGCTGCCATACCTATGGTGAGCTACGCAACACCCATGCTCCTCTGTGGAATCCTCCCCCTCGTTGCCGTCGGGGTCCGGCGTGTTCACCTTGGCCGGCCGAGTCGCGGTTTTCTGCATCAGAACTTGAACGGGAGGCTGCGCGGCCTTGACGACAAGGGGCTGCGGTGGCTGAGGAGGGGCAGTCTTCGCCTGTACAACCTGGGTGGGGACAACGCTGGCGTTGTCAGACTTCGTGTTCACGGGGAGAGGGGGGTTTTCTTTGGCGATCACCGGTTCGCTGCTCTCCTTAGACTTCATGCCTTGCACCTGGACACAGATGGATTTCATCTGCTGCAAGAGAACACAAGAAGAAGTCATCATTAGACTGCAGCAACGTGCTCATGGTATCACACAAGGCAAGACCACCGCTATCCGTCCAATCACTGCCCAGTATAGACCATCCACATAGCAAACTAGACTCCTCCCTTGCCACCAGTCCCCACCCTCCAGATCTATATGTGGGACCAACTCCTTGTAAAAGGAGCTTCTAGGTGAGTGATGGTGAACCTCGGCACCCCAGATGTCTTGGAACTACATTTCCCATGATGCTCCTGCACTCTGCAGTGTAGTTGAGCATCATGGGAAATGTAGTTCCGAAAGATCTGGAGTGCCGAGGTTCTCCGTCACTGTTCTAGATGAATGAACACGGCAAACAATGAAGGTTTCATTCACAGGTAGCTTGTTACAGTTAGAGAATATAATCCAGCACAGTGCTAAAATCTTAAATAGCGTTTTCAGCCCCACCCAGTTCACCCGCCCCCCATGTCCCAAGGAGCCCCCACATGCTTCTATACCACAAGATAACACGATCCCACTGTCCGCGCCCCCGGGGGTCCACACATCTCCCAGGGTGCCCTCAAATCATGCTTCCATACCCCAGGAAAAACACCCCCCACTCTTTCATGCCCCCACATAGTTCAACACTCCCAGGGCACCCCGAGACACCCCCCCCCCCCACCTTCTGGGTGCTCCCACATGCCCCCCACTCTTTCATGCCCCACATAGTTCAACACTCCCAGGGCACCCCGAGACATCCCCCCTCCCCCACCTTCTGGGTGCTCCCACACGCCCCCCTCATGCACCAGGATGCCAGACAAGATTCAATTTCCACAGGGCTCACCCAACCTGTCCCAAGGTGTCACTCCAAAAGGTTTCCCCCACCGCACACACACTTCCTGCCCTCAGGTGCCCTGGGAGTAGAACATTCCAGAAAGTTTTCCCTGTGGTCTGTGTCTTCCTGTCTCAGTGACAACATTCTACCCATATCCTGTAGGGGCGTCACAAGAAACAGGAAGTGAGGAAGAAGTCTCCAATGTGGGGGGGTCACAAGAATCAGGAAGTGAGGAAGAAGTCCCCAATGTGGGGGAAGGGGGGGGGGACACAAAAAACAGCAAGTGAGGAAGAAGTCCCCAATGTGGGGGGAGGGTCACAAGAAACAGGAAGTGAGGAAGAAGTCCCCAATGTGGGGGGAGGGTCACAAGAAACAGGAAGTGAGGAAGAAGTCCCCAATGTGGGGGGAGGGTCACAAGAAACAGGAAGTGAGGAAGAAGTCCCCAATGTGGGGGGAGGGTCACAAGAATAAGGAAGAAGTCCCCAATGTGGGGGTAGGGTCACAAGAATCAGGAAGTGAGGAAGAAGTCCCCAATGTGGGGGGAGGTCACAAGAATCAGGAAGTGAGGAAGTTCCCAATGTGGGGGAGGGTCACAAGAAACAGGAAGTGAGGAAGTTCCCAATGTGGGGGAGGTCACAAGAAACAGGAAGTGAGGAAGTTCCCAATGTGGGGGAGGTCACAAGAAACAGGAAGTGAGGAAGTTCCCAATGTGGGGGAGGTCACAAGAAACAGGAAGTGAGGAAGTTCCCAATGTGGGGGAGGGTCAAAAGGAACAGGAAGAAGTCCCCAATGTGGGGGAGGGTCAAAAGGAACAGGAAGTGAGGAAGAAGTCCCTAATATGGGGGAGGGTCAAAAGGAACAGGAAGAAGTCTCCAATGTGGGGGGGTGTCGTCATATATGGTGACCCATCACATTTGGCTACCCCCAGGAGTGCGCATGCGTGGCGCCGTCATATGCGTTCCAACACTTTCACCAATGTGATGGGTATCCGAATGTGGCCAGGAAGAAGAAGAATATAGCTAGGGAATTTAGCTGAAAGGAATTTGTGAGAGTTTTAGTAATTGCTTTTCGATGAGAATTTAGCATTTGTAAAAGTGTTGGAATGCATATGGCAGCGTCGCGCATGCGCACTCCAGCGGGTAGCCAAATGTGATGGGTCACCATATTGGGAAAAAAAAAAGGGGAAAGGGGTGTCACAAGAAACAGGAAGTGGGGAAGAAGTCCCGAAAGTGGGGGGAAAGGGGGCGTCACAACAAAACGGGAAGAAGTCCCGAAAGTGGGGGGGGGAAGGGGGTGTCACAACAAAACAGGAAGAAGTCCCGAAAGTGGGGGGAAAGGGGTCAAAAGAAACAGGAAGAAGTCCCGAAAGTGAGGGGAAAGGGGTGTCACAAAACAGGAAGAAGTCCCGAAAGTGGGGGGAGGGGGTCACAAGAAACAGGAAGAAGTCCCGAAAGTGGGGGGGAAATGGGGTCACAGGAAGTGAGGAATAAGTCCCCAATGTGGGAGAAAGGTCACAAGAAACAGGAAGTGAGGCAGAAGTCCCCAGTGTGGAGGAAGTGGGGGGGGTCACAAGAAACAGGAAGTGAGGAAGAAGTCCCCAATAGGGGGGGGGGGGGTCACAAGAAACAGGAAGTGAGGCAGAAGTCCCCAGTGTGGAGGAAGTGGGGGGGGTCACAAGAAACAGGAAGTGAGGAAGAAGTCCCCAATAGGGGGGGGGGGGGTCACAAGAAACAGGAAGTGAGGCAGAAGTCCCCAGTGTGGAGGAAGTGGGGGGGGTCACAAGAAACAGGAAGTGAGGAAGAAGTCCCCAATAGGGGGGGGGGGTCACAAGAAACAGGAAGTGAGGCAGAAGTCCCCAGTGTGGAGGAAGTGTGTGGGGGGGGGGGGGGTCACAAGAAACAGGAAGTGAGGCAGAAGTCCCCAATAGGGGGGGGGGGTCACAAGAAACAGGAAGTGAGGCAGAAGTCCCCAATAGGGGGGGGGGGTCACAAGAAACAGGAAGTGAGGCAGAAGTCCCCAAATGTGGGGGAAAAACCCAAAAATAAAACTTTTCCCCAGCTCCGCCCCTAAACAAACTCAGTCCTTCCTGTCTTTGCACATCATTGTGTCCTCAGGACAGTCACCTTTTGGCTGAGGATCCTGGCCATCTGGCTGGGGGCCCCTTGCTTGAGGGCCACATGGTCTGCGACGTTCTTCAGCTGCAGGGCGGCGTCCAGCATGACAGGGGCCCGGACGGTGGCGGCCCCTCCTCCTCCCCCGGTCACCTCGGCCAGGGTCCCCCCGGCCACCAGGCTGCCGTCCGGCTGCACGTAGTAGACGGTGTCGGTGTGGGCGATGGACTGCAGCAGCTCCGAGCTGATAGACGTCGCCCTCATCTCCTCCCCGGCCGCCGAGTCCTGCAGGACCACCACTTGCTGCCCGGGCTCCAACTCCCCGCCGACCACCACCTGCATGTACTCCTCCGTCGCCATTTTGTCGTGGCCGCTCGGCGCCGCCATCTTGCCGGAGGGAATGACGCACTTACAACCGCCGTTCAAACCGCCCCGATCTCCGCCGGAACCGATTCCCAGTCTCCCACCGCTCGGCCCTGGTCGGCGCCCGGCACGTTTCTAACGGCGGGTTCAGGGGAAGGTCAGGGGCAAGGGGCGTGCCCGGGTGCACGAGGGAGGCCAATCCCCGCCCCGCGCTCGCGCTTTGCCTCCCACCCGCCAATCAGGTCACCGCGCGGCTGCTAAGGGCTGTCACCCACCAAGGCGTGGTCAATCGACGGCCGAGGAACATGTGGCCGCTGTCATCAGACACATTTAATCGATGGCCGAGGAACATGAGGCCGATGTCATCAGACAAATTTAATCGATGGCCGAGGAATAAGTTTTGCTGCTGTGCAAGGTTTATGTGCAACCCCAGACTGAGGGGTGAAAGTTCAAATAAAACAAAGTCATGGCGTGTTCTTCTGCAGCATGTATGCTTATAAATTAAATTAAAATAATATATATTTATTTTGCAATCTCAAATTAATTACATTTAATATTATTTAACACATATCAATAAATCACGATTGGTAAATAAATCAGCGCAGACACTTACATGATATCTTCTCTGCGATCTTGTGGCCGTTTCCATGATAACTTGTGGGCATGTGAAGCCCAGTTCTTGTGTCTTCCTGTTTTTTCCGCATCTCGCGCATGCGCAGTATAACGGCGCTCCTAGCACCGTTAGTTTGGATTGGTGCCATGGCGACGGAGCAACGTCCCGCCCCGTTGTTATGAAAAACGAAGTAACCGCACATGTAATGCCCACAGACTCCTGGGAAATGAGTGGGGGGGCTAGGAACGGAAGTAGATCCACCGCGGACTAGGAACTAGGCAGATTAATGTGCAATTGTTATCTATCTGTAATGAAAAGCAGTGGCGGTGCGTCAATACGGGGGGGCTGCCCCCTCTCTCCTGCCACCTCTTTATCACAGTAGATAGAATAATGCATTGAATGAATCTATCTACGGTCGCCGCTGCCACCCCCAGGGAGCCTGAATTACAGCAGCGGGGGATTTTTTGGAAGCACCTGATTATAGCCGTAGGCTCTAATAGGCGTCCAAAAAGGTGAACAGCGGGCGCCATGCTGGGTGCTCGCAGTTCACTCAGCATTGTATTAGGAAAGCGAATGAATATTCGCTTTCCTAACACTGAACCGCCTTTCCGCCAATCAGGTGCTCGGGTCTGTTACCTGTCACCTGATTGGCTGAAAAGACAGGCGCTGTGATTGGGCACCTATCAGGCGTCCAATTACAGCAGAGGACGGGAGAAGACATTGAGGAGCGTGGAGGACACCGCCGTGACCCGCTGCCCCACCGAGACAGGTAAGTGCCGGGCGGGCGGGGGGATGCACACCGGCAGCATTTGATGGGAACAGTAGAGGCAATTGATGGCCACACTGGCAGCAATTTGATGGGCACACTGGCAGCAATTAATGGGCACAGTAGAGGCAGTTGATGGGCACAGTACTGGAAATTGATGGGCACACTGGCAGCAATTGATGGGCACAGTACCAGAAATTTATGGGCACACTGGCAGCAATTGATGGGCACAGTAGCGGCATTTGATGGGCACACTGGCAGCAATTGATGGGTACAGTAGCTGCATTTGATGGGCACAGTGGCAGCAATTTATGGGCACAGTAACAGCATTTGATGGGCACACTGGCAGCAATTGATGGGCACAGAAGCGGCAATTGATGGGAACACTGGCAGCAATTGATGGGCACAGTAGCGCCAATTGATGGGCACGCTGGCAGCATTTGATGGGTACAGTAGCTGTGTTTGATGGGCACATTGGCAGCAATTGATGGGTACAGTAGCTGCGTTTGATGAACACACTGGCAGCAATTGATGGGCACAGTAGCGGCAATTGATGAACACACTGGCAGCAATTGATGGGCACAGTAGCTGCGTTTGATGGACACAGTGGCAGCAATTTATGAGTACAGTAGCGGCAATTGATGAACACACTGGCAGCAATTGATGGGCACAGTAGCTGCGTTTGATGGACACAGTGGCAGCAATTTATGAGTACAGTAGCGGCAATTGATGAACATACTGGCAGCAATTGATGGGCACAGTAGCTGCGTTTGATGGACACAGTGGCAGCTTTTTTTTTTTGCGCCCTCCCAAAAATATTGATCACCAGCCGCCACTGATAAAAAGGTTGTGAAATATACAAGTGAAATCGTGTAAAAATATTCATCTGTAGCACTTGTGATGACAGGGTGGATCATAATATGTCCTCAGGATCCTTTTACACAGTTCTTAAAAAATGATGAATATTCAAATAGAACGAATATTGCATAAAAAAAAAAGTCATCCTTACATACAGAGAAAAAAAATCAGTTAGATTGGAACACGTAGAATGAAATGTAACCTGAAATCAATATAAAAAAAAGGTAATGGTGGTCAGAAGGAACACTTGTCTATAATGTGGAGGGCGGAAAAACACAAGTGGCCCGTACGGGGATCGAACCCGCGACCTTGGCGTTATTAGCACCACGCTCTAACCAACTGAGCTAACCGGCCACGCTGATTGGTAGCTTGTTCCAGTAACTGAAGGTAAGATGAGATATATAGACTGCAATCACAGCCGAGAGATAAAGGGGCAGATCCACAAAAGAATTACGCCAGCGTATCTATGGATCCGCCGGCGTAATTTTAAAGTTCCCGCGTTGTATCTTTGTTTTGTATCCACAAAACAAGATACAACGTCATCTTGGGTCGATCCGACAGGCGTGCGTCTTAGTACGCCGTCGGATCTAAGATGCAATTTTTCAGCGGCCGCTAGGTGGCGTTTCCGCCGAATTCCGCGTCGAGTATGCAAATTAGCTAGTTACGGCAATCCACGAACGTACGTCCGGCCGGCGCATTTTTTTACGTTTGCGTTTGGCTTTTTCCGGCGCATAGTTAAAGCTGCTATATGGTGGCGTACTCAATGTTAAGTATGGCCGTCGTTCCCGCGTATAAATTTGAAATTTTTACGTCGTTTGCGTAAGTCGTTCGCGAATAGGGATTTGCGTAGAATGACGTCACCGTCGGAAGCATTGGCTTGTTCCGGGTTAATTTCGAGCATGCGCACTGGGATACCCCCACGGACGGCGCATGCGCAGTTAAAAAAAAACGTTTACGTCGGGTCATTTACATAAAACACGCCCCCATGACAGAGATTTGAATGCTGCTCCATTACGCCGCCAAAGATACACTACGCCGCCGTAACTTACACTGTATACAGGTAAATAATAACGGTGCGGAACTCACACTAGCTCTGGACGGGAACATGGTACATACCTCCCAACTTTCTGAGATGGGAATGAGGGACACCTATCAGCAAAAGTATGCAGGCATAGGACACACCCCTTGCCACGCCCCCTTAAAGGAGAATTGTACAAAAAAATAAGATTGGTTAAACCCACAAGTGCTTTTTTTTACCACGACTATTCCTTTATATTGGCTTTTGGAATTCACAAATGCAGCAATTTAGAAATCAGATGAAAGTTTAGTGCTGGGAAACACTTTTTGATAGATAAAAAGTGCATTTTATATACATCTGTATAGATCAGACCAAAATGAGGGACAAATGAGGAGGATGAGGGACAGAGGGACATTGCTCCAAATCAGGGACAGTCCCTCCAAATCAGGGACAGTTGGGAGGTATGATGGTAGGCCTCAGCCAAATTGATGGCAGGGAATACATTGCCACAACCTGTGCTGCGATCCTCTCTATCCAATCTGCCAATCAATGTCCTTTTCACGCCAGACACACACACGCGTCTCACGCAGGGGGCGGGAACTCCTCCCCTTCTGGTTCTTTTTGGTGCGTCGCTCTACGCACCTCTCTGTGGTACGTGCAGCCGACTTCTCCGCCAAATGACTTGACCTTAACCCCTTTTTTCTCGAACACAGTTACGCCTGTAGTGCTACGCCGCTGCCGCCAGAGGGATGAAAACACATGTCCCTCTATGGAGATGGTTCACATCTCCACGCTGAACGCCGGACGCCTGCCGCCTGAAAAAAGGTCCCGGACGGCTTTCGGCGTTCGGCTAGGAGATGGGAACCATCTCCATAGAGGGGGTCAATCTGGGGCACATCTAGGCGACAATACCGGCGTTTTGTCGCCGCAAATCGCGGTACAAAATGCCGCTATTTTGTCGCCGCGAATTTGTCTGCCTAGGTGTGAATGGAGCCTAAAGTTCAGACTCTCAATAAAGCGAAAATGACTTTCAATTTAAATTATTTTTTTAGGACCTCCACGAAGCTTCTCTTTAATTAACCACTTGACCTCCTGAAAATGTACCCACCCCTTCATGACCAGGCCATTTTTTGAATATAACTGTCACTGCTTTGAAAATTAAGAAACCCAGCTTTATCCATTGAACCTAATGTATATTATAATTCTAGGCAAGCACATTAAAATCCATTGCATTTTTCAGTATCTTCTACAGAACAAATGAAGAAAATCTGCATGTGCCCGGCTAGCTCAGTCGGTAGAGCATGAGACTCTTAATCTCAGGGTCGTGGGTTCGAGCCCCACGTTGGGCGATTACTTTTTTTTTTTTTTTCTTGGCATGTTTATTATTTTCCTTTCAAACCCCTATGATATCACACACGGCCGGTTCTCAGTGTCAATCTTCACATACAGCGCCATGGTGATTTATATTATGCCTCCTATACTGTACATTATGTTCTATTATCACCCGGGGAATACACAGCCAATGGCTGAGAGGTAAGTGGGCGGGGCTGGCGGCGGCGCTCTGACGTCCGTAGCACGTAGGCTCCGCCCTCTGGTCTCCTGGTGACAGGCGGTGGAGGCCTCAGTGTCAGAGTTGCCAGCGGTTGCCTAGGAGACGACGATAACAACATGGCAGCCTTGTGCTCTCCAGGACCGTGCCCGGGACCCTGAGGGAGAGGAGGGAGCGATGCCAGTGCCAGCCCCACCGGAACCAGCCAGCTGTGAGGAGAGGCTCCGTGTGGTGACACCATGAATAGTGAGTGGAGGAGGGGAGGCGGTGTGTGCCGCCATACAGAGGAGTCATTGTCATTATTTACCTGTATACAGGGTGTCATTATTTATGGATATAACTATATAGAGAGGGAGATAATATATACAGAGAGAGGGGGAGAATATATATACAGAGAGAGAATATATATATATACAGAGGAGGCATTGTTATTATTTACCTGTATACAGGGTGTCATTATTTATGTATATAACCCTATGGAGAGGGAGATAATATATACAGAGAGAGAGAATATATATACAGAGGAGGCATTGTCATTATTTACCTGTATACAGGGTGTCATTATTTATGGATATAACTATATAGAGAGGGAGATAATATATACAGAGAGAGAATATATATATATACAGAGGAGTCATTGTTATTATTTACCTGTATACAGGGTGTCATTATTTATGTATATAACTATATGGGGAGGGAGAGAGAATATATATAGAGAGAGAGGGGAGAATATATATACAGAGAGAGAGAGAATATAAATAGAGAGAGAGAATATATACACAGAGGAGTCATTGTCATTATTTACTTGTATACAGGGTGTCATTATTTGTGTATATAACTATATGGAGAGGGAAAGAGAATATAGAGAGAGAGTGAGAGAAATAATGAATATAATTAGAGAGAATATAAAGAGAGAGAGGATATAAATGAGATACAGAGGAGTCATTGTTATTATTTACCTGTATACAGGGTGTCATCATTTGTGTATATAACTCTATGGAGAGGGAGAGAATATAAATAGAGAGAGAGGGAGAATATACATATATACAGAGAGAGAGAGAGAGAGAGAGAGAGAGAGAGAGAGAGAGAGAGAGAGAGAATATATATATATACAGAGAGAGAGGGAGAGAGAATATAAATAGAGAGAGAGAATATATATACACAGGGAGAATATAAATGCCATACAGAGAGTCATTGTTATTATTAACCTGTATACAGGGTGTCATCATTTATGTATATAACTATATGGAGAGGGAGAGAATGTAAATAGAGAGAGAGGGAGAATATATATACAGAGCGAGAGAGAATATACACGCCATACAGAGGAGTCATTTACCTGTATACAGTGTGTCATCATTTATGGATATAACTATATGGAGAGGGAGATAATATAAATAGAGAGAGAGAGAGAATATACATGGAGAGAGAGAGAGAGAGAGAATATACATGGAGAGAGAGAGAGAGAGAGAGAATATACATGGAGAGAGAGAGAGAGAGAGGGAATATACAGAGAGAGGGAGAAAAGAGAGAGGGAGAAAGGAGAGAGGGAGAATAGAGAGAGAGAGAGAGAATTTAGAGAGAGGGAGAATATACAAATAGAGAGAGAGAGAAAATATACATAGAGAGAGGGAGAATATACAAGAGAATAGAGAGAGAGAATATACAAATAGAGAGAGAGAGAGAATATATAGAGAGAGAGAATATACGAGAAAATAGAGAGAGAGAGAGGGAGAATAGAGAGAGTGAGATAATAGAGAGAGGGAGAATATACAAATAGAGAGAGAGAGAGAGAGAGAGAGAGAGAGAGAGAGAAGAGAAGAGAGAGAGAGAATATACATAGAGAGAGAGAATATACGAGAGAATAGAGAGAGAGATAATAGAGAGAGAGAGAGAATATACAAATAGAGAGAGAGAGAGAGAGAGAGAGAGAGAGAGAAGAGAGAGAGAGAATATACATAGAGAGAGAGAATATACGAGAGAATAGAGAGAGAGATAATAGAGAGAGAGAGAGAATATACAAATAGAGAGAGAGAGAGAGAATATACATAGAGAGAGAATATACAAGATAATAGAGAGAGGGAGAATATAAAAATAGAGAGAGAGAATAGAGCGAGAGAATATACATAGAGAGAGGGAGAATATACAAGAGAATAGAGAGAGATGGAGAAGAGAGGGAGAATAGAGAGAGAGAGAAAGAGAGCGAGAATATACAGAGAGGGGGGGGGAGAGAATATACATAGAGAGAGGGAGAATATACGAGAGGATAGAGAGAGATGGAGAAGAGAGAGATAGAAAGAGAGAGAATATACAGAGAGGGTGGGGGGAGAGAGAGAATATACATAGAGAGAGGAGAGGGAAATATATATACACACACTCACCAGCCACTTTATTAGGCCCCCTTGCTAGTAGCGGATTGGACCCCCTTTCCCCTTCATTCTTGGTGGAATAGATACAACAAGGTGTTGGAAAAGTTCCTCAGAGATTTTGCTCCATAGAGACCTGATCTCCCACCACATCCCAGAGGTCCTCTATTGGATGATATGTGGTGAGATTGGAGGACAGGGACCTCATTGTCCAGTGGTGAGATGATTGGAGGACAGGGACCTCATCGTCCAGTGGTGAGATGATTGGAGGACAGGGACCTCATTGACCAGTGGTGAGATGATTGGAGGACAGGGACCTCATTGTCCAGTGGTGAGATGATTGGAGGACAGGGACCTCATTGTCCAGTGGTGAGAAGATTGGAGGACAGGGACCTCATTGTCCAGTGGTGAGATGATTGGAGGACAGGGACCTCATTGTCCAGTGGTGAGATGATTGGAGGACAGGGACCTCATTGTCCAGTGGTGAGATGATTGGAGGAGAGTGACCTCATTATCCAGTGGTGAGATGATTGGAGGACAGGGACCTCATTGTCCAGTGGTGAGATGATTGGAGGACAGGGACCTCATTGTTCAGTGGTGAGATGATTGGAGGACAGGGACCTCATCGTCCAGTGGTGAGATGATTGGAGTTCAGTGACATCATTGTCCAGTGGTGAGATGATTGGAGGGCAGGGACCTCATTGTCCAGTGGTGAGATGATTGGAGTTCAGTGACATCATTGTCCAGTGGTGAGATGATTGGAGGACAGGGACCTCATTGTCCAGTGGTGAGATGATTGGATCTTTGTGACATGGTGACATTATCCTGCTGGGAGGAGCCATCAGAAGATGGGGGGACACTGTAGTCATTAAGGGATGGACATGGTCCAGGGGGAGGGGCCAAGTCATACACTCTGTGTCTATAGACACCGAATATATGACACGGGAGCGTGCGTACAAGCTAACCCCCTTGGGAGAGAGCTTCCCAGAGGGGGCTAGCTATTGCAGGGAGCAGCCGCCGAGGGACCCCAGAAGAGGAGGATTGGGGCCACTCTGTGAAAAACGAAATGCACAGAGGAGGTAAGTATGACAAAAAAAAAAATTAAACCTTTACAGCCACTTTAAGTTTATAAAAAGGTCTTCACCATTACAGATCCACCCCAGTTAAAGGTATACGATGTCATGTTTCTCATTCAGGTTTTATCATTGGGTGACAATTGAGTGGGCAGACAACCAATGTACCGTTGGTGGGACAGGTCAGAAAAGCCTCCCCCATAGCTGCTGTGCCACGTCCTGTACAAGTGAGGCCGCATACACACGATCGGAATTTCCGACAACAAATGTCCGATGTGAGCTTGTTGTCGGAAATTCCGACCGTGTGTAGGCCCCATCAGACAGTTGCTGTCGGAATTTCCGACAACAAATGTTTGAGATCCGGTTCTCAATTCTTTCGACAACAAAAGTTCTTGTCGGAAATTCCGATCGTCTGTAGCCAATTCCGACGCACAAAAATCCTACGCATGCTCGGAATCATTGAACATTTTTCTCGGCTCGTCGTCGTGTTGTACGTCACCGCATTCTTCACATTCGGAATTTCTTACAACGTTTGTGTGACCGTGTGTATGCAACACAAGTTTAACCACTGAAGACCCGGACCTTTGGGCAGCTAAAGGACCCGGCCAGTTTTTGCGATTCGGCACTGCGTCGCTTTAACTGACAATTGCGCGGTCGTGCGACGTGGCTCCGAAAAACAAAATTGGCGTCCTTTTTTTTTCCCCCCACAAATAGAGCTTTGTTTTGGTGGTATTTGATCACCTCTGCGGTTTTTTATGTTTTGCGCTATAAACAAAAATAGAGCGACAATTTTGGAAAAAAAATCAATATTTTTTTACTTTTTGCTATAATAAATATCCCCAAAAAAGATATAAAAAAACATATTTCTTTCCTCAGTTTAGGCCGATACGTATTCTTCTACATATTTTTGGTAAAAAAAAATCGCAATAAGCGTTTATCGATTGGTTTGCGCAAAATTTATAGCGTTTACAAAATAGGGGATAGTTTTATAGCATTTTTATTAATATTTTTTTTTTTTTACTAGTAATGGCGACAATCAGCGATTTTTATCGTGACTGCGACATTACGGCGGACACATCGGACACTTTTGACACTATTTTGGGACCATTGTCATTTTTACAGCGATCAGTGCTATACAAATGCATTGGATTACTATAAAAATGCCAGTGGCAGGGAAGGTGTTAACACTAGGAGGCGGGAAGGGGTTAAGTATGTTCCCTGGGTGTGTTTTAACTGTAGGGGGGGGGCGGGGTGGACTGACATGGGGAAATGACTGATCTTCTGTTCATACATTGTACATGAGCGCTATAAAAATGCACTGGGTACTGTAAAAATTAAACTGGCAGTGAAGGGGTTAACCAGGAGGGGGCGCTGTAGGGGTTAAGTGTGCCCTAATGTGTGATTCTTACTGTGGGGGGGGCGTGGCTTGGCGTGTGACATCACTGATCGTCGTTCCCTATGACAGGGAACAGACGATCAGTGACAGGCTCACTAGGAAGCACAGGGAGAGGTTTGTTTACACTTACCTCTCCCCGTTCTTCCTCTCTGTGACCCGATCGCGGGTCAACGGTGGCGATCGGGTCCGCTGTTCCCGCGGGGACGGTCACAGAGAGGAGGGCCGGGTCGCGAGTGTGCAGCTGCCGGGGGGCTCGCGGCCCAGCCGTGCCATTTAGTCGACGTATATCGTCGTGCGGTGGTCCTCAAACGGTTAATAAATGAGGCTAGGACCTTGCGGATCCCAGGCTCCATCCCGGTTCAATACCCGAAAGGGAGGCGGGGAGAGGCGGGACTTTATATGAAGCACACGGAAGCAAATAATTGGATAAGAAAAAAGACAGCCTTTAATTGGTTTAAACAGTCATATACATTTAATTTTTCATTTTAATGCATTTTGCTATACAATGATATTTTTTTAGACCTTTCATTTAAACCAAATATTATACAATGAATTGATATTTCATATATTTACAAGTACAAGGAATAAGTGACACAGTTAATATCTGTACAGATCTGTGACCCACTGATAATATCTTGATAAAAATAAGAGGAGATGAGGTTTTGTTAAAAGAACATCCATGGGAAATTGGGTAAGTATAAACACATCTCCGTAGTTAGTAGCTCTACGCGTTTCGCGGCCTTAAAGCCACTCTTCAGGAGCAAAACCGTAGTGATCATCTATAGGCAAAGAGGGACAATCATATTAAAGAAATCTAAAGGTTATGAATTAATGTAAGGCAAAATGTTAAAATAGGAGGAACTAGAGGTTGACCGATATGGGTTTTTCTCTGGCCGATATTTAGAAATCTGGGCGGCCGATGGCCGATATATGATGCCGATATTTTAGGCCGATTTTTATTTTTATTTTTTGATGGCACTAATTGGCACTGGAAGATGGCACTAGCATAAGGCACTTATTGGCACTGGCAGGTTGCACTGGATGGCACTGAAAGATTGTTCTAGCAGATGGCACTGATTGGCAGGTGGCACTAATTGACACTGGCAGGTGGCACTGATTGGCAGATGGCACTGGTTGGCAGATGGCACGTGGCGCTGGCAGGTGGCACTTACAGGTGACACTGGCAAGTGGCACTGACTGGCAGGTGGCACTAATTGGCACTGGCAGGTGGCAATAGTTAGCACTGGTTGGCACCCCCCTCAGTACAGACCCCCTCTCCCTCCAGTATAGACCCCCCCCCCCGGCTACAGACACCAGAGAGCGGTGTGTGTCCCACGAGCGCGGGCCCCTCCTCCTCTGTGGGCGTAAACAGAGAGGAGGGCCGCCGCGCTGGGTGTACCAAGATGGCCGCGGCTCCAGAGCTAGGCCAAAGCCGTGGTCTTTCCTGATGCTGTGACCGCGGCGGCAATCCGCGGATTGCCGCCGCGGTCACAGCATCAGGAAAGGCCGCGGCTTCGGCCTAGCTCAGGATCCGTGGCACCGCTAGCGGGCATGTAAAATATCGGCCTAATTTGGATAAAAATCAGCCGACGCCGATTTCTCCAAAATGGCGAAATATCGGCCGATATATCGGTCGACCTCTAGGAGGAACCCCCTTTTTTTTTTTTTATTTTTTTTTTTTTTCATAAATTTTTTGCCTTTCATTTCTTTTTTACATTTACACACTGAATATGTTGTTTTACAAGGTGATCATTTACAATGCACAGCAGTTATTTATGATGTATAGTAATGACTATTTTTTTTTGTGTTTTTTTTATTCCAGAATATAAGACGATTAATAAAATCGGTGAAGGGACTTTTTCGGAAGTGGTCAAAGCCCAAAGTTTAAAAGATGGAAACTACTACGCGTGTAAGAAGATGAAGCAACTTTTCAAAAGGTACGCCGGCTTGGTGAATGATTGTCGTGTTCAGGGGGCGTGTCTAAATTCTATCTGGACCAAATACAGGAAGGCCCAGAAGTCTCGTATAGAGTAGAGCAGGGATATGGAATTAGCGGACCTCCAGCTGTTGTAAAACTACAAATCCCATCATGCCTCTGGGTGTCCTGCTTG
The DNA here is from genome assembly GCF_905171775.1 of Rana temporaria. Taxonomy (NCBI): domain Eukaryota; kingdom Metazoa; phylum Chordata; class Amphibia; order Anura; family Ranidae; genus Rana; species Rana temporaria. The sequence goes on along the minus strand of NC_053501.1, from coordinate 3,668,222 downwards.
TGGCTGTCGGAGTCTTGCTATGCCTCATGGGAATTGTAGTTCTGCAACAGCTGGAGGTCCGCTAATTGCCTATCCCTGGAGTAGAGTGACCAGGCATTTCCAGGGACAGTCTCTGATTTTAGAGGACTGTGCCCAGGAAAAAGAGTCCTTAAAGGGGTTGTAAAGGTTCCTTTTTTTTTTTTTTTTAAATAGGTTCCTTTAACCACTTAACCCCCGGACCATATTGCTGGTCAATGACCGGGCCGCTTTTTGCAATTTGGCACTGCGTAGATTTAAATGACAATTGCGCGGTCGTGCGACGTGGCTCCCAAACAAAATTGGCGTCCTTTTTTCCCCACAAATAGAGCTTTCTTTTGGTGGTATTTGATCACCTCTGCGGTTTTTATTTTTTGCGCTATAAACAAAAATAGAGCGCCAATTAAAAAAAAAAAAAAAGAATATTTTTTAATTTTTGCTGTAATAATAAATATCCCCAAAAATATATAAAAAAAGTTTTTCTTCCTCAGTTTAGGCCGATACGTATTCTTCTATTTTTTGTAAAAAAAATCGCAATAAGAGTTTGATTGGTTTGCGCAAAAGTTATAGCGTCTACAAAATAGGGCATAGTTTTATGACATTTTTAATAATATTTTTTTTTTTCTAGTAATGGTGGCGATCAGCGATTTTTATCGGTACTGCGACATTATGGCGGACACTTTTGACACATTTTTGGGACCATTGGCATTTTTATAGCGATCAGTGCTATAAAAATGCATTGATTACTATAAACATGCCACTGTCAGGGAAGGGGTTAACACTAGGGGGCGAGTAAGGGGTTAATTATGTTCCCTGGGTGTGTTCTAACTGAAGGGGAGGTGGGACTGACTTGGGGAAATGACTGATCGCTGTTCATACATTGTCTAAACAGACGGTCAGGCATTTCTCCCCCCTGACAGGACCGGGAGCTGTGTGTTTACACACACAGCTCCCGGTTCTCGCTCTGTAACGAGCGATCGCGGGTGCCCGGCGGTGATAGCGCCCGCCGGACACGCGCGTTGGGAGCAGGAGCCCCTATTGGCTGATTCGCGAGATGACGTATAGCTACGTGATCTCGCACAGTCGAGTCGACCTGCTGCCGTATAACTGCGGCGGCTGGTCGGCAAGCAGTTAAGCTAGTGCAATGTTGGTTCACTTACTTTTTCCTTCAATTTCCCTTCTAAGGGCCCTTTCACATGTACGGATCCCGTTAGGATCTGTACCTTTCTCATCCGCTTGCTCAGCGGGAATCGCTCCGTTGATCCCCGCTGAGCCGGCAGATGACAGGGCGGTCCCTGCACACTGGGTCGCTTTGCAGGCGCTATAACGCTAAAAATAGCGCCTGCAAAGCAAAAGAATGATGATTTGTACATGTAGGAGAGAAGTGCCAGAATAGGCCCGGTATGGAGGTGGTGTAAAAGCCCGGTATTAAAGGGGTTAAATTGGTACTTTTATTTTTTTATTCATTTATTTATCTTTTTATTATTATTATAATTACATTTTTAGCATTTAAAAAAAAATTATTTAAAAAGAAGATGCAGCAAAAATCCCATTAATGACAATCTGTTATTATTTATTTCATATCTCAAGCACAGAGCAAGTGAATAATTTGAGAGAAATCCAAGCGCTGAGGAGGCTGAGCCCGCACCCCAATATCCTGGCTTTACATGAAGTGCTCTTGTACGTATCCCTATTTTTCTGTGAAATCATTTCTATATATTTTTTATTTATTGATTCTTGTTGCAAAGCACGTGTATTTTCCATCACATTTGGATCTAAATGGCAGACGATCCTCTTTCACAGTTTGTAGATATGAGTTCTGAGTCACGGTTAATCTTTGTGGATTACTCTGGATGCTTTTCTGTGTTCCAGTGACAGGAAATCGGGATGCCTGGCTCTGATTTGTGAATTGATGGACATGAATATCTATGAGATGATAAGAGGTAAATGAATCCTGACATTGGATGTCTTATCACGTTGTCCTTCAGCAAAGCTCGGGCGCTGGGATTTATGGAAATTCGGCTTTATGTGTTATATTTCTGATGTATTTACTTAGATGTAAACAATGGAAGACCGAGTCTGCTGGTGCTCAAAATTTTTGGGGGGGCGCAAACAAAGAAAAAAAAAAAAAAAAAACAATTGCAGCCTCGCTGTGCCCATCAATTGCCGCCACTGTGCCCATCAAACGCAGCCACTGTGCCATAAAATTGTCGCCACTGTGCCATGCCATCAAACGCAGGCACTGTGCCATGCCATCAAACGCAGCCACTGTGCCATGCCATGAAATGCAGCCACTGTGCCCATTAATTGTCGCCACTGTGCCATGCCATCAAATGCAGCCACTGTGCCCATCAATTGTCGCCACTGTGCCATGCCATCAATTGTCGCCACTGTGCCCATCAATTGTCGCCACTGTGCCCATCAAACGCAGCCACTGTGCCCATCAATTGTCGCCACTGTGCCATAAAATTGTCGCCACTGTGCCATGCCATCAAACGCAGGCACTGTGCCATGCCATCAAATGCAGCCACTGTGCCCATCAATTGTCGCCACTGTGCCATGCCATCAAACGCAGCCACTGTGCCATGCCATGAAATGCAGCCACTGTGCCCATCAATTGTCACCACTGTGCCATGCCATCAAACGCAGCCACTGTGCCCATTAATTGTCACCACTGTGCCATGCCATGAAATGCAGCCACTGTGCCCATCAATTGTCGCCACTGTGCCCATCAATTGTTGCCACTGTGCCCATTTTACGGGACTATGCACACTAGCTCATAATGTCTTTGTCTTGCAGGGGTTTTTTTTTTTTCATTATTTTTTTAAGAGGGTTTACTTCCTCTTTAAGATCGAAAACCTTCTGTGTGCAGCAGCCCCCCTAATGCCGCGTACAGACGATCGGACATTCCGACAACAAAACCGTGGATTTTTTTCTGATGGAATGTTGGCTCAAACTTGCGTTGCATACACACGGTCGCACAAATGTTATCGGAAATTCCGAACCCCAAGGACACAGTCACGTACGACGGCACTATTAAAGGGAAATTCAATACCAGTCGTGTTAGTAGAAGTTTGGTGAGAGAAGATTCGCGCTTTTCAGTCCGTTACAGCGTGACGAATGTGCGATCTCCATTACGAACGCTAGTTTTACCAGACAGAACGCTTCCGTCTCGTACTTGATTCAGAGCACGCGTGGAATTTTGTGCGTCGGGAATTGTCCACACACGATGGGAATTTACGAGAACGGATTTTGTTGTCGGATAATTTAAGAACTAGCTCTCAAATTTTTGTTGTCCGATGGAACCTACACACAGTCTGAATTTCCAAAGACAAGCTCCCATCGAACATTTGTTGTCGGAAATTCCTAGCGTGTGTATGCGGCATAAGTGTCAACCTTGCACCTGAACGGTTGAATGGAAAACGCGCCGGACTCTGCACACGCCCCGCATCTATGTGACCCGAGCCTAAGTATAGATTGTTTGGTTGCTCTGAGTTTCTGTGCTTTACACATTCCCATTACACACCCCAACATTTCTATCCTGAATAAAGCGGCACAGAGTGAACAAAGCTTTGCATATGTCGATCCACGTTCCCTTCTGTTGCTATGTACAGAACAGCTGCTGCTGCTGAGTAAAGAAATCTTCATTCCCTGTATGTATATGTTTATCCTGGAAACCTGAAAGCTCTTTGTGGGGAGATCGCAATGACGGCGCCCTCTGTTGCTCTCTGATTGTTTGCTCTGAGAACAGGGAAGGACCTTTGTGAGTTAATCATTCGCTCCATTTTACTTTTATATTCAATCGCTCTATCTTTTATTACACTGTGCATAAAAAGCTTTTTTATTATTGACTGTGCAAGTACATAAGAAATGCTTTCCATTTTCCAAGGATAACATTATGTTGGCTTGTATAGCGTCTTCTACAACTTAAGCAATGTGCAGTGCCAGGGCCGATCCTAGGCAGGGTGCACGGGGTGCTCCGCTCTCAGGCGCCGCAGAGGTGGGGGCACCGAAGCTCCAAAGTGCTCCCCTCCCTCCTCCTTGTCTGTGTCCAGAGGCGGAGCGCATGTAGTGGGTGCTGCGGTTCCCCATCCCGCTTGCTCTCTCCGCTGGCAACTGACAAGAGCGCATACTTCCCACTGCCCCCGGAATCCGGGCTGGGTACCACAGCGGAGCCTAGTACTGGAACACGTTTAATTCTGTCCGGTGTACATGGAGCAGTCTCCTGTCTGCCCCACCTTCTAAGCGTGTGTCGGCTCTTCTCCCATAGGCGGTGTGATGAGAGGCTTCTGGGTTGGCTGGAGCTGCTGCCAATCATCCCATGCACTCCCAGAAATGCTCTCCGAGTGCCACCCTCCAAGTAACCAAAGATGCCACGTATGCCCCGCCCCCTGTAATGTGCTTATGCTCCCAGCACGCCCAAGCTACATGGATCTATTGAACAAGTACTGATCTATGGAGACACCTGCTGTGGGGGGCTCTGATGGGGGACACCTGCTGTGGGGGGCTCTGATGGGGGACACCTGCTGTGGGGGGCTCTGATGGGGGACACCTGCTGTGGGGGGCTCTGATGGGGGACACCTGCTGTGGGGGGCTCTGATGGGGGACACCTGCTGGGGGGAGTTTACTATTTAAATCAGGCGCGTCCCTGCGCCGATCGAACTGCGAATGCGCCGCCAGCTAAATTTCCCAGCGTGCATTGCTCCAAATGACGTCGCTAGGACGTCATTGGTTTCGACGTGAACGTAAATTACGTCCATCCGTATTCGCGACCGACTTGCGCAAACGACGTAAAAAAATTCAAAATTCGACCCGGGAACGACATCCATACTTAACATAGGATACGCCGCATATAGCAGGGGTAACTATCCGCCGGAAAAAGCCGAACGCAAACGACGTAAAAAAAAAGTGGCGGGCGTTCGTTTCTGAATCGGCGGCACTCCTCATTTGCATATTCTTCGCGTACAAAAGACGAAACGCCACCTAGCGGCCGGCCTGGAATTGCAGCCTAAGATCCGATGGTGTAAGTCACTTACACCTGTCGGATCTTAGGGAGATCTATGCGGAACCTGATTCTATGAATCAGGCGCATAGATACGACGGACGGAATTCAGAGATATGACGGCGTATCAGGAGATACGCCGTCGGATCTCTATCTGAATCCGGGCCATTGTGTTTTTTTTCAAATTTTTCTGTCTTTTTTTTTTTTATTTATAGCGCAAAAAATAAAAATCGCAGAGATGATCAAATACCACCAAAAGAAATCTCTTTGTGGGGAAAAAAAATTATAAAAATATAATTTGGGTACAGTGTTGTATGACCGCGCAATTGTCATTCAAAATGCGTCTGCGCTGAAAGCTGAAAATTGGTCTGGGCACGAAGGGGGTTTAAGTACCCAGTAATAAAGTGGTTAATTAGTGCAGGTTTGACAGTAAGGATTTTGTTTCAGAGATTTGCTGCTTTTGATTTTGATTTTCCTTCCATCTTGCAGAGCGAAGACACCCGTTATCAGAGAATAAAATCCGCAATTATATGTACCAGCTGTGCAAGTCCCTGGAACACATTCACAGGTAGGCACCGGATTTTATCAGTTACATAGAAGTCTGGCTTGTACATCCGGGATGAGATAGATGTGTGTACTTTGTGTACTTTGTGTCCTTTGGGATTCCTGCCAAAAAAAACAATCTCAGACATTACTAGTTATATAACCATAACATAAATAACCTGTAACCTTCCATCTCCTTCCAGACGCCTCTTCTGGATGAACAGGACTAATATCTCTAGAGCTGGTATTATGTTCTGGATGTTCTAGTGGCAAAAGCTCATGGGAAACATTGTGACTTAAACATTACAGTTGGTCTATCTATATCAGGCATTCTCAAACGGGGTTCATCCAGAAGCTGCAAGGGTTGTGGTTGGTTGGTGGTGCCTGCATAGTTCTGGGTTCAACACCACATGGTAGAGCCAAAATTCCTTCCACTGACCCCCAATGTAAGGAACATTCTTCTCACTGATCACCAATGTAAGGAACATTCTTCCCACTGATCACCAATGTAAGGAGCATTCTTCCCACTGATCACCAATGTAAGGAACATTCTTCTCACTGATCACCAATGTAAGGAACATTCTTCTCACTGATCACCAATGTAAGAGACATTCTTCCCACTGATCACCAATGTAAGGGACATTCTTCCCACTGATCACCAATGTAAGGGACATTCTTCCCACTGATCACCAATGTAAGGGACATTCTTCTCACTGATCACCAATGTAAGGGACATTCTTCTCACTGATCACCAATGTAAGGGACATTCTTCTCACTGATCACCAATGTAAGGGACATTCTTCTCACTGATCACCAATGTAAGGGACATTCTTCCCACTGATCACCAATGTAAGGGACATTCTTCTCACTGATCACCAATGTAAGGAACATTCTTCTCACTGATCACCAATGTAAGGGACATTCTTCTCACTGATCACCAATGTAAGGGACATTCTTCTCACTGATCACCAATGTAAGGGACATTCTTCCCACTGATCACCAATGTAAGGAACATTCTTCTCACTGATCACCAATGTAAGGGACATTCTTCTCACTGATCACCAATGTAAGGGACATTCTTCTCACTGATCACCAATGTAAGGAACATTCTTCCCACTGATCACCAATGTAAGGAACATTCTTCCCAGTGATCACCAATGTAAGGGACATTCTTCTCACTGATCACCAATGTAAGGAACATTCTTCTCACTGATCACCAATGTAAGAGACATTCTTCCCACTGATCACCAATGTAAGGAACATTCTTCCCACTGATCACCAATGTAAGGAACATTCTTCTCACTGATCACCAATGTAAGGGACATTCTTCTCACTGATCACCAATGTAAGGGACATTCTTCTCACTGATCACCAATGTAAGGGACATTCTTCTCACTGATCACCAATGTAAGGGACATTCTTCTCACTGATCACCAATGTAAGGGACATTCTTCTCACTGATCACCAATGTAAGGGACATTCTTCCCACTGATCACCAATGTAAGGGACATTCTTCTCACTGATCACCAATGTAATGGACATTCTTCCCACTGATCACCAATGTAAGGGACATTCTTCCCACTGATCACCAATGTAAGGGACATTCTTCTCACTGATCACCAATGTAAGGAACATTCTTCCCACTGATCACCAATGTAAGGGACATTCTTCTCACTGATCACCAATGTAATGGACATTCTTCCCACTGATCACCAATGTAAGGGACATTCTTCTCACTGATCACCAATGTAAGGGACATTCTTCTCACTGATCACCAATGTAAGGAACATTCTTCCCACTGATCACCAATGTAAGGGACATTCTTCCCACTGATCACCAATGTAAGGGACATTCTTCTCACTGATCACCAATGTAAGGAACATTCTTCTCTCTGATCACCAATGTAAGGAACATTCTTCCCACTGATCACCAATGTAAGGGACATTCTTCTCACTGATCACCAATGTAAGGGACATTCTTCCCACTGATCACCAATGTAAGGGACATTCTTCTCACTGATCACCAATGTAAGGAACATTCTTCTCACTGATCACCAATGTAAGGGACATTCTTCCCACTGATCACCAATGTAAGGAACATTCTTCCCACTGATCACCAATGTAAGGAACATTCTTCTCACTGATCACCAATGTAAGGGACATTCTTCTCACTGATCACCAAAGTAAGGGACATTCTTCCCACTGATCACCAATGTAAGGGACATTCTTCTCACTGATCACCAATGTAAGGAACATTCTTCTCACTGATCACCAATGTAAGGAACATTCTTCTCACTGATCACCAATGTAAGGAACATTCTTCTCACTGATCACCAATGTAAGGAACATTCTTCTCACTGATCACCAATGTAAGGAACATTCTTCCCACTGATCACCAATGTAAGGGACATTCTTCTCACTGATCACCAATGTAAGGGACATTCTTCTCACTGATCACCAATGTAAGGGACATTCTTCTCACTGATCACCAATGTAAGGGACATTCTTCCCACTGATCACCAATGTAAGGGACATTCTTCTCACTGATCACCAATGTAAGGAACATTCTTCTCACTGATCACCAATGTAAGGAACATTCTTCTCACTGATCACCAATGTAGGGACATTCTTCTCACTGATCACCAATGTAAGGGACATTCTTCTCACTGATCACCAATGTAAGGAACATTCTTCTCACTGATCACCAATGTAAGGGACATTCTTCTCACTGATCACCAATGTAAGGAACATTCTTCCCACTGATCACCAATGTAAGGGACATTCTTCTCACTGATCACCAATGTAAGGAACATTCTTCCCACTGATCACCAATGACTTAATTTTTGCAGGGTTTTCTGATACCTGAAAATTATTATTATAGTAAGAAATAAAACCTTCTTGGTGTCCTAAGTACAATAAAACGGAAGCACGGCATGTCTTCCCTGACAAGTGTGTCATCTTCTACCAGTGTCACACGTCCTTCATATTGGAAACATCGCACTTTTCCTTCTTCCTTTTTATTGTATTACATTTTTTCTCTCACTGGCTAGTTTCATGTCCTGTGTCGGTAATCCTTCTGCATAAAGTTGTATTTCTTTGTATTATTGTAACAGAAATGGAATCTTTCATCGTGATGTCAAGCCAGAAAATATTCTAATAAAGGTGAGAAATCTCAAAGTCTTTCATAGGAAATACACTTTGTGGACACCCAATCATCACACCTACTGTATCTCACAAAAGTTAGTACACCCCTTATATTTATGTAAATCTTTTCTTGTATCTTTTCATGTGGCAACACTGAAGAAATAACACTTTGTATCTACAATGTTGTGTAGTGAGTGTACAGCTTGTATAACGGTGTAAATTTGCCGTCCCCCCTCAAAATAACTCAACACACAGCCATTAATGTCTAAACCGCTGGCAACAAAAGTGAGTACACCCCTAAGGGAAAATAGTCAAATTGGGCCCAATTAGCCATTTTCCCTCCCCCCGGTGTCATGTGACTCGGTGTTACAAGGTTTCAGGTGTGAATGGGGAGCAGGTGTGTTAAATTTGGTGTTACCGCTCTCACTCTCTCATACTGGTCACTGGAAGGACAACATGGCACCTCATGGCAAAGAACTCTGAGGATCTGAAAAAAAGAATTGTGTCTCTACATAAAGATGGCCGAGGCTATAAGAAGATCGCCAAGACCCTGAAACTGATCTGCAGCACGATGGCCAAGACCATACAGCAATATAACAGGACGGGTTCCCCTTCCCCGCCTCGCCATGGTCCACCAAAGAAGTTGAGGTCACGTGCTCAGCGTCATCTCCAGAGGTTGTCTTTGGGAAATAAACGTATGAGTGCTGCCAGCATTGCTGCAGAGGGTGAAGGGGTGGGGGGGGTCAGCCTGTCAGTGTTCAGACCATACGCCGCACACTGCATCAAATTGTTCTGCATGGCTGTCATCCCAGAAGGAAGCCTCCTCTAAAGATGATGCACAAGAAAGACCGCAAACAGTTTGCTGAAGACAAGCAGACTAAGGACATGGATTACTGGAACCGTGTCCTGTGGTCTAATGAGACCAAGATAAAGGTATTTGGTGTCAGGCGTGTGTGGGGGCAACCAGGTGAGGCGAACAAAGACAAGTGTGTCTACAGTCAGGCATGGTGGTGGGAGTGTCATGGTCTGGGGCTGCATGAGTGCTGCCGGCACTGGGGGGCTACAGATCATTGAGGGGGCCATGAATGCCAACATGTACTGTGACATACTGAATCAGAGCATGATCCCCCTCCCTTCAGAGACTGGGCCGCAGGGCGGTATTCCAACATGATAACGACCTCAAACACACCTCCAAGACCACCACTGCCTTGCTAAAGAAGCTGAGGGTAAAGGTGATTGACTGGCCAAGCATGTCTCCAGACCTAAACCCTATTGAGCATCTGTGGGGGATCCTCAAATGGAAGGTGGAGGAGCGCAAGGTCTCCAACATCCACCAGCTCTGCGATGTCGTCATGGAGGAGGGGAAGAGGACCCCGGTGGCAACCTGTGAATCTCTGGTGACCTCCATGCCCAGGAGGGTTAAGGCAGTGCTGGAAAATAATGGCGGCCACACAAAATATTGACACTTTGGGCCCAATTTGTGACATTTTCACTAAGGGGTGTACTCACTTTTGTTGCCAGCGGTTTAGACATTAATGGCTGTGTGTTGAGTTATTTTGAGGGGACAGAAAATTGACACTGTTATACAAGCTGTACACTCACTACACAACATTGGCCCGGATTCAGGTAGATTTGCCCCTTAGTTACGGAGGCGCAGGGCAGCGTTTTTGCCCTGCGCCCCCGCAAATTTCCTGCGCTACCCGCGATTCACGGAGCAGTAGCTCCGTAAATTGCGTGTGCGCTGTGTAAACTTGCCCTGCGTAAGGGCGCCTAATGTAAATGATCCCGTAGGGGGCGGGAATCATTTAAATTAGGCGCGCTCCCGCGCCAAGCGTAGAGCGCATGCTCCGTCTGGAAACTTTCCCGACGTGCATTGCGGCAAATGACGTCGCAAGGACGTCATTTGCTTCAAAGTGAACGTGAATGGCGTCCAGCGCCAATCACGAATCACTTGCGCAAATTACGTAAAATTCGAACGTCGCGACGCGGGAACGACGGGTATACTTTAGCATTGGCTGCCCCTGCTATTAGAAGGGGCAGCCTTACGCTAAATACGCCGTACGGAAACAACGTAAATTGCGTACGCAGGGCTCGCGCAACATTGTGAATCGGTGTTAGTATGCAATTTGCATACTATACGCTGACCACAATGGGAGCGCCCCCTAGCGGCCATCGCAAGAATGCAGCCTAAGATATGCATGGCATAAGAGCCTTATGCCACGCAGATTTTAGGCTGCAGTCGGCGTTACGATGTTCCTGAATCAGGAGCATTCGTAACGCCGGGGCAAGTAAGCAATTGTGCTGCGTAACTATGGTTACACAGGCGCAATTGCTTCTTGAATCCGGGCCAATGTAGATACAAAGTGTCATTTCTTCAGTGTTGTCACATGAAAAGGTATAAGAAGTTTTTTTGGGAACTTTGAGTGAGGTACAAGACACGTGGTACCAAATAGGATCTAATGTTTTACCCAGATAGTAAGAAAATAGGCAGGGGCAAGGGGGGAACAAGGCGAGAGGAAGGAGAGGAAATCCCTGCAAAATTTTTTTTTTTTTAAGACACCCGAGCCGTTACCTAATGTTACAAATGCTGAATAGATGACGGGACGCTGTATTATAGCAGATTTTTTGAGAAAACAAACCTTTATATTCTGCCTGCAGCAGGCTCCCATCTTAATTGTGGGCATGTGAAGCCCACAAGTGTTTTGTTCTGAGAATCGGTGCTGCTGGTTACCCAGCATGCACCTCCGGATCTCGCGCATGCGCATTAGACACGAGGTGCAGCGTCCGATTGTGTCTTTGGTTGGCATCACAATGGCGGCGTCATAGGAAAGTCTGACTTGTTATGGCAACCGAATGAAAGCTAGACAATAGACGGAAGTAATGTAGCCTGGCACACAGATCGTCGCCACCCACAGATGTCTCTTTTGTATACAAAACATCAACAATGGCAACAAACACCTTGTTGCCCTTTTCAAAAATGACGCTTGGCACCGTGTCATTTCCTGTTTGGATAACGCATGGGCTTTCATTTTATTAACCCCCCACCTCTGTAACCTTCTGGTGCAGCGCAGGGGGGGGTGAATTACTACTATTTTACTAACAGCTGATGAATCAACACAAGGGACACATCCTTCTGGCTGTAAATTATGTTCCTTGTGCTGATTTTTCTGTTTTTGATGTCTGCACTTAGGCTCTGATACAGACAGGCAGATGCAGGGCCGCCATCAGGAATTATGGGGCCCCTTACACAGCTTCAGGCATGGGCCCCCTGGAGCAGAGAACCGGGGGGGGGGGGGGGTTGTGCTGCCGACTCAAATTGAGAAGCAGAGGGGCTGCTGCGAATTGAGAAGTGCGGGAGGGAGGGGGTGCCACGAATTGAGAAGTGCGGGGGGGAGGGGGTGCCACGAATTGAGAAGCGGGGAGCTTTGGGTGCTGACAAAAAAAAAGGGAGTTGCCCTGGGGACTTCTGGGCCCCTTACAAAATATATATATATAAAGGGAGGATAGCCATCCAGGGCCCTGGGGACCTCTGGGCTTGTAATAAAAATAAAAAATAAAAAAATATATAAAAGAAAAGGGGGGGGTTACCATCCGGGGCCCTGGGGACCTCTGGGCCCTTTAATAAAAACAAAAAGTAAATAAATATATATATATATATATATATATATATATATATATATATATATATAATTTTTTTTTTATATAAAAAAATAAAAAAAAAAGGTGGCTTGCCATTCGGGGCTCTGGGGGCGCCTTACAAAAAAAAGGGTTGCCCTCCGGGCCCCATACAGGTGCACTGCCTGTACCCCACTGATGGCGCCCCTGGGCAGATGTGACATTTATTCTAGATGAGAGTTGGCAGCTAAAAGTTTTATCATCTGCCAAGCTAACTATTCTTCTTTATCAAACTCTCTGTGCTGATCTAGCAAGATGTCCTAAAGCTTGCGGACTTTGGCTCGTGCCGCAGTGTCTTCTCAAAGCAGCCATACACAGAATACATATCAACGCGCTGGTATCGGGCGCCCGAATGTCTCTTGACTGACGGATATTATACCTACAAAATGGACATCTGGAGCGTAGGCTGTGTCTTCTTCGAGATCTGCAGGTAAGACCAAACCTTATCGTTGTTAGGATAGAACACAGTAAATTGGGTTTCAGACTTGCATGTTGTATTTCATTGACCATGAGGAATGCATTCCTTGTGTGTTTTTTACCTTTTTTTTTTTTTTTTTTTTTACAATGATAAAAAATTATGAAAAAAAAAAACTCGCCCCCCTCCCTTGGACTACAGGAGAGTCAGGACGCCCACTAACACACAGCTCCTTTCTCTATCTGAAACGTAGAGAGCATCCTGACTCTCCTGTAGTACAAGGGAGGGGGCGAGCACGACACTCCACACCAGGGAGAAAGCCTTGCATTACTGTGTGGAGTTACAGACAGAAGAACAGGAAGTGAGGATTTCTCAGAAGAAATAAGGACATTTAAAAGCAAAATGGAAGGATGAGGTAAGTGACGGCACTAAGGGAAAGGAAGATATTTAGGGGGAAAAAATTACCTTTACAACCCCTTTAACCACTTAACGCCCGCCGCATGACTATATACGTCCGCAAAATGTCACGGACAGGCAGATGGGCGTATATATACGTCCTTTCCTTTCCGCGGGTCGGGGGTCCGATCGGGACCCCCCCCCCCCCCCCGCTGCGTGCGGCGGGCAGATTCCCTCGGGGAGCGATCCGGGACGAGGGCGCGGCTATTCATTTCTAGCCGCCCCCTCACGATCGCTCCCCGGAGCTGAAGAACGGGGAGAGCCGTATGTAATCGCGGCTTCCCCGTGCTTCACTGTGGCGCTGCATCGATCGAGTGATCCCTTATATAAGGGGACACAATCGATGACATCAGACCTACAGCCACACCCCCCTACAGTTGTAAACACACACTAGGTGAAGCCTAACTCCTACAGCGCCCCCTGTGTTTAACTCCCAAACTGCAACTGTCATTTTCACAATAAACAATGCAATTTAAATGTATCTTTTGCTGTGAAAATGACAATGGTCCCAAAAATGTGTCAAAATTGTCCAAAGTGTCCGCCATAATGCCGTAGTCACGAAAAAAATCGCTGATCGCCGCCATTAGTGGTAAAAAATAATTATAAAAATGCAATAAAAATATCCCCTATTTTGTAAACGCTATAAAGTTTGCGCAAACCAATCGATAAACGCTTATTGCGATTTTTTTTTTTTTTTTTACCAAAAATATGTAGAAGAATACGTATCGGCCTAAACTGAGGAAAAAAAACTTTTTTTTATATGTTTTTGGGGGATATTTATTATAGCAAAAAGTAAAAAAATATTGAATTTTTAAAAAAATTGTCGCTCTATTTTTGTTTATAGCGCAAAAAATAAAAACCGCAGAGGTGATCAAATACCACCAAAAGAAAGCTCTATTTGTGGGGAAAAAAGGACGCCAATTTTGTTTGGGAGCCACGTCGCACGACCGCACAATTGTCTGTTAAAGCGACGCAGTGCCGAATTGTAAAAACGCCTTTGGGCATTTAGCAGCATATAGGTCCGGGGCTTAAGTGGCTAATGAAGAGAATGCATTAGGTAAAAAAACCTATGCCTTTAGAACCACTTTAACTTTTGGCCACTTGAGGGCACTGTTCTATCAGAGCTTGTGGCCCAGAGGCAGAAAATAGATTTTATATTCCCTGTGCCTACATTTGGTTTATTCTTTCTGCAATATACAGTGACATCCTGAGAAATGGGTCACAAATAATACTTCCGAGCTTAGAGGACAAAATATAAATGTATATTGTTGTAAATGCAGCTGCAGTATTTTCAAGCCAAGGATACTCCTTACTATTTACATGTGGCCAGAGAGTTTGCGGTCTGTCCCGGGTAAAAGTTGGGTTAATTGCTGGGACAAGGGGTGGGCGGGGGGGAGGGGCTGCACTGGGCTCAATAGTTAACAGAAGGAAGGCACTCCAGTAACAATGCTGATCAGAGTAATGACAACGACATCACTACTCCTGTCAGCCCAACGTGTTCTCACTCCCCCTTCTCCTTCCTGTCACTGCAGTACTCATATTAACAAGCAGGTGGCGGTGTTCAGAGACACACAGGAGCTGCACTAGCAGGAAGGATGAGTGGGAGAGAGAGCACAGCCAGCACCACCACCGAGAGCAGAAGTGTCCAGGAGAGAGCCGTAAGTGAGGGAAAGAGCCATCAACACAAGCATGTGCTCAATTTTAAAACTGAGCTGCACAGCAATTTTGACAAGCTGAATGTTGGATCCCCTAAGCTTGCACATCATTAATGTGCGTGTGGGGGGGCACAGTTTGACCTCTTTGGTCTGGGCGCTGGATGATCTTGTCCTGTTGTCCCGGCACTGGTTGGGTGCATAGCAGCGCAGTGGCTAAGTGGTTAGCACTTTTGCCTAATAGCACTAGGGTCACTGGTTTACATCCGAAACCACGGCACTGCATTGAGTTTGCATGTTCTCCCCGTGTCTGTGTGGGTTTCCTCTGGGTGCTCCGGTTTCCTCCTACACTCCAAAAGACATGTCGGTAGGTCAATTGGCTCCTGCCTAAATTGTCCCTAGTATGTGTATGCATGACTATGATTTGGGGACCTTTATACTGTAAGCTCCATGAGGGCAGGGACTTGCATATACAGCATATACACTATATTACCAAAAGTATTGGGACGCCTGCCTTTACACTCATATAAACATAGAAAAGTGATGTCCATCGAGTCTGCCTGCATACATTGGTGGCTGATGTGAGGTTTGAAGTGCATGCATTGGAGCTGATCATAGATCTGAGGTCTGAATGCATGCATTGGAGCTGAACATAGATCTGAGGTCTGAATGCATGCATTGGAGCTGAACATAGATCTGAGGTCTGAATGCATGCATTGGAGCTGATCGTAGATCTGAATGCATGCATTGGAGCTGAATATAGATCTGAGGTCTGAATGCATGCATTGGAGCTGAATATAGATCTGAGGTCTGAATGCATGCATTGGAGCTGAATATAGATCTGAGGTCTGAATGCATGCATTGGAGCTGAATATAGATCTGAGGTCTGAATGCATGCATTGGAGCTGAATATAGATCTGAGGTCTGAATGCATGCATTGGAGCTGATCATAGATCTGAGGTCTGAATGCATGCATTGGAGCTGATCATAGATCTGAGGTCTGAATGCATGCATTGGAGCTGATCATAGATCTGAGGTCTGAATGCATGCATTGGAGCTGAACATAGATCTGAGGTCTGAATGCATGCATTGGAGCTGATCGTAGATCTGAATGCATGCATTGGAGCTGAATATAGATCTGAGGTCTGAATGCATGCATTGGAGCTGAATATAGATCTGAGGTCTGAATGCATGCATTGGAGCTGAATATAGATCTGAGGTCTGAATGCATGCATTGGAGCTGAATATAGATCTGAGGTCTGAATGCATGCATTGGAGCTGAACATAGATCTGAGGTCTGAATGCATCCATTGGAGCTATGCATTGGAGCTGAACATAGATCTGGGGTCTGAATGCATGCATTGGAGCTGATCATAGATCGGAGGTCTGAATGCATGCATTGGAGCTGATCATAGATCTGAGGTCTGAATGCATGCATTGGAGCTGAACATAGATCTGAGGTCTGAATGCATGCATTGGAGCTGATCATAGATCTGAGGTCTGAATGCATGCATTGGAGCTGAACATAGATCTGAGGTCTGAATGCATGCATTGGAGCTGAACATAGATCTGAGTTCTGGGGTTTGAAGTGCATGCATTGAAGCTGATCTGAGGTCTGAATGCATCCATTGGAGCTGATCGTAGATCTGAGGTCTGAATGCATGCATTGGAGCTGATTATAGATCTAAGGTCTGAATGCATCCATTGGAGCTGAACATAGATCGGAGGTCTGAATGCATGCATTGGATCTGATCATAGATCTGAGGTCTGAATTCATGCATTGGAGCTGCTCATAGATCTGAGGTCTGGGGTTTGAAGTGCATGCATTGAAGCTGATCTGAGGTCTGAATGCATGCATTGGAGCTGATAATAGATCTGGGGTCTGAATGCATCCATTGGAGCTGATCGTAGATCTGAGGTCTGAATGCATGCATTGGAGCTGATCATAGATCTGAGGTCTGAATGCATGCATTGGAGCTGATCGTAGATCTGAATGCATGCATTGGAGCTGAACATAGATCTGAGGTCTGAATGCATGCATTGGAGTTGAACATAGATCTGAGGTCTGAATGCATGCATTGGAGCTGATCATAGATCTGAGGTCTGAATGCATGCATTGGAGCTGATCGTAGATCTGAATGCATGCATTGGAGCTGAACATAGATCTGAGGTCTGAATGCATGCATTGGAGTTGAACATAGATCGGAGGTCTGAATGCATGCATTGGAGCTGATTATAGATCTGTGGGAAAAAAAGGACGCCAATTTTGTTTGGGAGCCACGTCGCACGACTGTGCAATTGTCAGTTAAAGCGACGCAGTGCCGAATCGCAAAAAGGGGCCCGGTCATTGACCAGCAATATGGTCCGAGGCTGAAGTGGTTAAATGTAACCATATTGCTACACTCTTTTTTTATTTATTTATTTTTTATTTTTTTTTATATACTGTGAAATGACGCTGCTCTTATATCAAGACATCGCTTGTATATCAAGGCAAAATTTATTAAAACATTTGGCTTGTCTTGCAAAACGCTCTCAAACAAAGTTACTCTCAAACCAAGGTTTTACTGTCCTGCCGATGCATATCGTTGTGCGCTGGTCGGGAAGCGGTCAATGTGGAAATGGTTGCCGACCTCCTGGGGTTACAGTCTTGTGTAGAGGACCCCCTGCGCCATTGTAAAGTTTGCAGAGCTGGCCTGTGTAGACGAGGACTCCGCCAGCTCCGGGGATCGGCATTCCCATCGGACTGTGGCGCTATAAATTCAGCAGAGACGTGTGGAAGTCGGGCGGTGGGGGGAGTGTGCGTCGCCTCGTACAAGAAAACCATAAATGTCTCATTCTCCTCTTCATTTCAGTCTCCATCCGCTCTTTCCTGGCTCAAACGAACTCGACCAGATCGCCAAAATCCACGATGTGCTCGGCACGCCGACATCAGCTGTGCTCAGGAAGTTTAAACAGTAAGCCATTTTCTTCTTTTTGTTTGTTATTGTAAAGTAAAGGTTAAAGGGGTCCTCCGCCTCCTCGTCCCAGGATAGAAAAGAAAGACAATCAATGCTTTCTGTGGCCGGATTTTATTTTGTCCAGGGGGGGGGGGTGAGGGGGCTGTTTTGTGTACACATCACCCATGGCAACCAGTAACATTTGTAAGGGGTGTCTAGAGAGACACAGTAAAGGATCATAAAAAGAACAAAGAATGAGAACTATTGAGGGAGTAGGAGGGGCACAGCGAGTGAAAAATGTGATATAAAGTTACAACAAAGCAAAAATCTGACTATTTAACCACTTGCCCACCGGACACTTCTCTCCTTCATGTAAAAATCTAAATTTATTTTGGTAGAAAATTAATCAGAACCCCCAAAACATTATATATTTTTTTTTTTAGCAGACACCCTAGGGCAGGGATCCTCAAACTACGGCCCTCCAGCTGTTGCGGAACTACACCTCCCATGAGGCATTGTAAAACTCTGACACTCACAGACATGACTAGGCATGATGGGAATTGTAGTTCCTGAACAACTGGAGGGCCGTAGTTTGAAGACCCCTACCCTAGGGCAGTGACGGAGAACCTTGGCACCCCAGATGTTTTGGAACTACATTTCCCCGGATGCTCCACTACACTGCAGAGTGCATGAGCATCATAGGAAATGTAGTTCCAAAACATCTGGGGTGCCAAGGTTCGCCATCCTTGCCCTAGGGAATACAATGGCGGTCATTGCAACTTTTCTCGCACGGTATTTGCGCAATAATTTTTCAAACGCCTTTTTTTTTGGGGGGGGGGGGGGGAACGGTTTCATGAATTAAAAAATAACAAAAACAGTAAAGTTAGCCCAATTTTTTTGTATAATGTGAAAGATGATGTTACGCCGAGTAAATAGATACCGAACATGTCACGCTTCAAAATTGCGCACACTCATGGAATGGCACCAAACTTCGGTACTTAAAAATCTCCATAGGCGACGCTTTAATTTTTTTTTACAGGTTACTATTTTCGAGTTACAGAGAAGGGCTAGTGCTAGAATTGTTGCACACGCTCTAACGCATGCGACGATACCTCACATGTGGGGTTTGAACGGCGTTTACATATGTGGGCGGGACTTGCATGCGTGTTCGCTTCTGAGCGCGAGCTCCGGGGACGGGCGTTTTAAAATATTGGGTGGAACTTTTGCTTTGTTTTTGTTTTTTTACCACTACTATTCCTTTATATTGGTTTTGGAATTTACAAATGTAGCAATTTAGAAATTGGATGAAAGGTTTAGTGCCGGGAAATGCTTTCTGAAAGATAAAAATAATGTTGTATGCAACTCTATAGATCAGACTGAGGGACAAATGAGGAGGAATGAGGGACAGAGGGACATTTCTCGAAATCAGGGACATTTCTCGAAATCAGGGACATTTCTCGAAATCAGGGACATTTCTCGAAATCAGGGACAGTCCTCGAAATCAGGGACATTTCTCGAAATCAGGGACAGTCCCTCGAAATCAGGGACATTTCTCGAAATCAGGGACAGTCAAAGAAATCAGGGACAGTCCCTCGAAATCAGTGACAGTCCTTTTTTTTTTTATTTATAATGATGCTGTGAATGGGGCGATAATAACAAAGTAACAAATATAAAGGAGGTTTTATCCCAATTTGGCTGCCAGTTTTTCCCTTTACATTTTGTGGAAGACAAGTAGAGGGAGGTGTTTTGTAGAGGGAGGTGTCTTTGTAGAGGGGGGTGTCTTTGTAGAGGGAGGTGTTTTGTAGAAGGAGGTGTTTTGTAGAAGGAGGAGTTTTGTAGAAGGAGGAGTTTTGTAGAGGGAGGTGTTTTGTAGAGGGAGGTGTTTTGTAGAGGGAGGTGTTTTGTAGAGGGAGGTGTTTTGTAGAGGGAGGTGTTTTGTAGAGGGAGGTGTTTTGTAGAGGGAGGTGTTTTGTAGAGGGAGGTGTCTTTGTAGAGGGAGGAGTTTTGTAGAGGGAGGTGTCTTTGTAGAGGGAGGAGTTTTGTAGAGGGAGGAGTTTTGTAGAGGGAGGTGTCTTTGTAGAGGGGGGTGTCTTTGTAGAGGGAGGTGTCTTTGTAGAGGGAGGTGTCTTTGTAGAGGGAGGTGTCTTTGTAGAGGGAGGTGTCTTTGTAGAGGGAGGTGTCTTTGTAGAGGGAGGTGTCTTTGTAGAGGGAGGTGTCTTTGTAGAGGGAGGTGTCTTTGTAGAGGGAGGTGTTTTGTAAAGGGGGGAGTCTTTGTAGAGGGGGGGAGTCTTTGTAGAGGGGGGCGTCTTTGTAGAGGGAGGCGTCTTTGTAGAGGGGGGAGTCTTTGTAGAGGGGGGAGTCTTTGTAGAGGGGGGAGTCTTTGTAGAGGGGGGTGTCTTTGTAGAGGGGGGTGTCTTTGTAGAGGGGGGTGTCTTTGTAGAGGGGGGTGTCTTTGTAGAGGGGGGTGTCTTTGTAGAGGGAGGTGTCTTTGTAGAGGGGGGTGTCTTTGTAGAGGGGGGTGTCTTTGTAGAGGGAGGTTTCTTTGTAGAGGGGGTGTCTTTGTAGAGGGGGGTGTCTTTGTAGAGGGAGGTGTCTTTGTAGAGGGAGGTGTCTTTGTAGAGGGAGGTGTCTTTGTAGAGGGTGGTGTCTTTGTAGAGGGGGGTGTCTTTGTAGAGGGGGGTGTCTTTTGTAGAGGGAGGTGTCTTTGTAGAGGGAGGTGTCTTTGTAGAGGGAGGTGTCTTTGTAGAGGGGGAGTCTTTGTAGAGGGGGGTGTCTTTGTAGAGGGGGGTGTCTTTGTAGAGGGAGGCGTCTTTGTAGAGGGGGGCGTCTTTGTAGAGGGGGGCGTCTTTGTAGAGGGAGGCGTCTTTGTAGAGGGAGGCGTCTTTGTAGAGGGAGGTGTCTTTGTAGAGGGGGGAGTCTTTGTAGAGGGAGGTTTCTTTGTAGAGGGAGGTTTCTTTGTAGAGGGAGGTGTCTTTGTAGAGGGAGGTGTCTTTGTCGAGGGAGGTGTCTTTGTAGAGGGAGGTGTCTTTGTAGAGGGAGGTGTCTTTGTAGAGGGAGGTGTCTTTGTAGAGGGGGGTGTCTTTGTAGAGGGAGGTGTTTTGTAGAGGGGGGAGTCTTTGTAGAGGGGGGAGTCTTTGTAGAGGGGGGAGTCTTTGTAGAGGGAGGTGTCTTTGTAGAGGGAGGTGTCTTTGTAGAGGGGGTGTCTTTGTAGAGGGAGGTGTCTTTGTAGAGGGGGGAGTCTTTGTAGAGGGGGGAGTCTTTGTAGAGGGGGGAGTCTTTGTAGAGGGAGGTGTCTTTGTAGAGGGAGGTGTCTTTGTAGAGGGAGGTGTCTTTGTAGAGGGGGGTGTCTTTGTAGAGGGGGGTGTCTTGTAGAGGGGGGAGTCTTTGTAGAGGGGGGAGTCTTTGTAGAGGGAGGTGTCTTTGTAGAGGGGGGGGAGTCTTTGTAGAGGGAGGTGTCTTTGTAGAGGGGGTGTCTTTGTAGAGGGAGGTGTCTTTGTAGAGGGGGGGTCTTTGTAGAGGGGGCAGTCTTTGTAGAGGGAGGTGTCTTTGTAGAGGGGGGAGTCTTTGTAGAGGGGGGTGTCTTTGTAGAGGGGGGTGTCTTTGTAGAGGGGGGTGTCTTTGTAGAGGGGGGTGTCTTTGTAGAGGGAGGTGTCTTTGTAGAGGGGGGTGTCTTTGTAGAGGGGGGTGTCTTTGTAGAGGGGGGGTGTCTTTGTAGAGGGAGGTTTCTTTGTAGAGGGGGTGTCTTTGTAGAGCGAGGTGTCTTTGTAGAGGGAGGTGTCTTTGTAGAGGGAGGTGTCTTTGTAGAGGGGGGAGTTTTTGTAGAGGGGGGAGTTTTTTTAGAGGGGGGAGTCTTTGTAGAGGGAGGTGTCTTTGTAGAGGGGGGTGTCTTTGTAGAGGGCGGTGTCTTTGTAGAGGGCGGTGTCTTTGTAGAGGGAGGCGTCTTTGTAGAGGGAGGCGTCTTTGTAGAGGGGGGCGTCTTTGTAGAGGGAGGCGTCTTTGTAGAGGGAGGCGTCTTTGTAGAGGGGGGCGTCTTTGTAGAGGGGGGAGTCTTTGTAGAGGGGGGAGTCTTTGTAGAGGGGGGAGTCTTTGTAGAGGGGGGGGTGTCTTTGTAGAGGGAGGTGTTTTGTAAAGGGGGGAGTCTTTGTAGAGGGGGGAGTCTTTGTAGAGGGGGGCGTCTTTGTAGAGGGAGGCGTCTTTGTAGAGGGGGGAGTCTTTGTAGAGGGGGGAGTCTTTGTAGAGGGGGGTGTCTTTGTAGAGGGGGGTGTCTTTGTAGAGGGAGGTGTCTTTGTAGAGGGGGGTGTCTTTGTAGAGGGAGGTGTCTTTGTAGAGGGAGGTGTCTTTGTAGAGGGAGGTGTCTTTGTAGAGGGGGGTGTCTTTGTAGAGGGAGGTGTTTTGTAGAGGGGGGAGTCTTTGTAGAGGGGGGAGTCTTTGTAGAGGGGGGAGTCTTTGTAGAGGGAGGTGTCTTTGTAGAGGGGGGAGTCTTTGTAGAGGGAGGTGTCTTTGTAGAGGGGGTGTCTTTGTAGAGGGAGGTGTCTTTGTAGAGGGGGGAGTCTTTGTAGAGGGGGCAGTCTTTGTAGAGGGAGGTGTCTTTGTAGAGGGGGGAGTCTTTGTAGAGGGGGGTGTCTTTGTAGAGGGAGGTGTCTTTGTAGAGGGAGGTGTCTTTGTAGAGGGAGGTGTCTTTGTAGAGGGGGGAGTTTTTGTAGAGGGGGGAGTTTTTTTAGAGGGGGGAGTCTTTGTAGAGGGAGGTGTCTTTGTAGAGGGGGGTGTCTTTGTAGAGGGGGGTGTCTTTGTAGAGGGAGGCGTCTTTGTAGAGGGGGGCGTCTTTGTAGAGGGGGGCGTCTTTGTAGAGGGAGGCGTCTTTGTAGAGGGAGGCGTCTTTGTAGAGGGAGGTTTCTTTGTAGAGGGAGGTTTCTTTGTAGAGGGAGGTGTCTTTGTAGAGGGAGGTGTCTTTGTAGAGGGAGGTGTCTTTGTAGAGGGAGGTGTCTTTGTAGAGGGAGGTGTCTTTGTAGAGGGGGGTGTCTTTGTAGAGGGAGGTGTTTTGTAGAGGGGGGAGTCTTTGTAGAGGGGGGAGTCTTTGTAGAGGGGGGAGTCTTTGTAGAGGGAGGTGTCTTTGTAGAGGGGGGAGTCTTTGTAGAGGGAGGTGTCTTTGTAGAGGGGGTGTCTTTGTAGAGGGAGGTGTCTTTGTAGAGGGGGGAGTCTTTGTAGAGGGGGGAGTCTTTGTAGAGGGGGGAGTCTTTGTAGAGGGAGGTGTCTTTGTAGAGGGAGGTGTCTTTGTAGAGGGAGGTGTCTTTGTAGAGGGGGGGTGTCTTTGTAGAGGGAGGTGTTTTGTAGAGGGGGGGGAGTCTTTGTAGAGGGGGGAGTCTTTGTAGAGGGGGGAGTCTTTGTAGAGGGAGGTGTCTTTGTAGAGGGGGGGAGTCTTTGTAGAGGGAGGTGTCTTTGTAGAGGGAGGTGTCTTTGTAGAGGGAGGTGTCTTTGTAGAGGGAGGTGTCTTTGTAGAGGGGGGAGTCTTTGTAGAGGGGGCAGTCTTTGTAGAGGGGGGTGTCTTTGTAGAGGGAGGTGTTTTGTAGAGGGAGGTGTTTTGTAGAGGGGGGAGTCTTTGTAGAGGGGGGAGTCTTTGTAGAGGGGGGAGTCTTTGTAGAGGGAGGTGTCTTTGTAGAGGGGGGAGTCTTTGTAGAGGGGGGAGTCTTTGTAGAGGGGGGTGTCTTTGTAGAGGGGGGTGTCTTTGTAGAGGGGGGGTGTCTTTGTAGAGGGAGGTGTTTTGTAGAGGGGGGAGTCTTTGTAGAGGGGGGAGTCTTTGTAGAGGGAGGCGTCTTTGTAGAGGGAGGCGTCTTTGTAGAGGGAGGAGTCTTTGTAGAGGGAGGTGTCTTTGTAGAGGGAGGTGTCTTTGTAGAGGGGGGTGTCTTTGTAGAGGGGGGTGTCTTTGTAGAGGGAGGTGTTTTGTAGAGGGAGGTGTTTTGTAGAGGGGGGGAGTCTTTGTAGAGGGGGGAGTCTTTGTAGAGGGAGGCGTCTTTGTAGAGGGAGGCGTCTTTGTAGAGGGGGGAGTCTTTGTAGAGGGAGGCGTCTTTGTAGAGGGGGGAGTCTTTGTAGAGGGGGGAGTCTTTGTAGAGGGGGGTGTCTTTGTAGAGGGGGGTGTCTTTGTAGAGGGAGGTTTCTTTGTAGAGGAGGTGTCCTTGTAGAGGGAGGTGTCTTTGTAGAGGGGGGAGTTTTTGTAGAGGGGGGAGTTTTTGTAGAGGGGGGAGTTTTTGTAGAGGGGGGAGTCTTTGTAGAGGGGGGCGTCTTTGTAGAGGGAGGCGTCTTTGTAGAGGGAGGCGTCTTTGTAGAGGGGGGTGTCTTTGTAGAGGGGGGTGTCTTTGTAGAGGGGGGAGTCTTTGTAGAGGGGGGAGTCTTTGTAGAGGGAGGTGTCTTTGTAGAGGGGGGTGTCTTTGTAGAGGGAGGTGTTTTGTAGAGGGAGGTGTTTTGTAGAGGGGGGAGTCTTTGTAGAGGGGGGAGTCTTTGTAGAGGGAGGCGTCTTTGTAGAGGGAGGCGTCTTTGTAGAGGGGGGTGTCTTTGTAGAGGGGGGTGTCTTTGTAGAGGGAGGTGTTTTGTAGAGGGGGGAGTCTTTGTAGAGGGGGGAGTCTTTGTAGAGGGGGGAGTCTTTGTAGAGGGAGGCGTCTTTGTAGAGGGGGGAGTCTTTGTAGAGGGGGGCGTTTTGTAGAGGGAGGTGTCTTTGTAGAGGGAGGTGTCTTTGTAGAGGGGGGAGTCTTTGTAGAGGGGGGAGTCTTTGTAGAGGGGGGAGTCTTTGTAGAGGGGGGTGTCTTTGTAGAGGGAGGTGTCTTTGTAGAGGGAGGCGTTTTTGTAGAGGGAGGTGTTTTGTAGGACGCACCATGCCTGTCAATGACCTGCTTATTTTGGCCCTTCTTACAGATCAAGAGCAATGAACTTTGATTTCCCATCCAAGAAGGGGAAAGGGATCAGCCGGCTGTTGCCGGGTTTATCCAATGAGAGCATCGCGCTCATGTGCACCATGCTGGAGTACGACCCGGAGGAGAGGGTCACCGCAGGACAGGCACTCCGGCACTTCTACTTTGCAGAATCCAGGTATATTATGATCATGTAGGATCCAACCATGCAAACAAAAGCTTTTGCTATAGACACAATTTAAAAGTGATTGTAAAGGTTTTTTTTATTTAAATAATAAACATGTTATCCTTCCTTCTGGGATGACAGCCATGCAGACCAATTTGATGCAGTGTGCAGCGTATGGTCTGAGCACTGACAGGCTGACCCCTCCAACCTCTGCAGCACTCATACTTCTATTTCCCAAAAACAACCTTTGGATATGACGCTGATCACGTGACCCCAACTTCTTTGGTGGGCCATGGCGAGGCGGGGGGGAGGGGAACCCGTCCTGTTATACCGCTGGATGGTCTTGGCCACCGTGCTGCAGATCAGTTTCAGGGTCTTGGCGATCTTCTTATATCCTCGGCCATCTTTATGTAGAGCAGGGGAGGCAACCTGGGGCCCTCAAGCTGTTGTGGAACTTCATTTCCCAGAAAGCATTGCAAGGGCTGGCAGTTACAATTCCTCCTAGAGGCATGATGGGACTTGCAGTTCTGCAACAGCTGGAGGGCCCCAGGTTGCCCACCCCTGATGTAGAGCCATTCTTTTTTTCAGATCCTCAGAGAGTTCTTTGCCATGAGGTGCCATGTAATGTTGAACTTCCAGTGATTAGTATGAGAGAGTGAGAGCGATAACACCAAATGTATCACACCTGAAACCTTATAACACTAACGAGTCACATGACACCAGGGAGGGAAAATGGCTAATTGGGTCCAATTTGGAAATTTTTCACTTAGGGGTGTACTCACTTTTGTTGCCAGTGGTTTAGACATTAATGGCTGTGTGTTGAGTTATTTGTTATACAAGCTGTACACTTCCCCCCCCCCCCTGTTACACTCCTCCCCCCTTCCCTGTGTACACTCCTCCCCCCCTCTGTACACTCCTCCCCCCCCTCTGTACACTCCTCCCCCTCTCCCTGTGTACACTCCTCCCCC